>NW_015505898.1:31696-43741 GCF_001515645.1 Sinocyclocheilus grahami
CGAGTTGTGTCGAGCTATTCATTAGTCTCTTTGATGAGAAAAATATGAAATGTAGTTGTAATAAAATGGGTTATTAATCTGTGCAACTGCAACAGTGGAGGACTATTATTCTGCTTCGTGATACTGCAGAAGAACTGATGACGGCACGGTTTGATCTTCGGCTGACCAATCAGCAGAAAGGGGCGTTTAATTCCCACCCACATGTAGAAATCGAATATTCAAGCTGTTTATTCATTTTTCCACCCATTAACGAAAACGAAAATTTAAGCTGAATTCTCGTTTTTTGGAAAAAAAACTAAAACGAAAAAGGAGCCGTTTTCTAATTTTTCTACTTTCAATATTAAATCAAAAAACGAATGATCGAATGATACACGGAATCAGAAGCTTCATGCCTTTTTTTTTGTTCTTTTTTAATAAGATGGTTGTGAGATGCGTGTTCAGTCTAGCAGTAAATTGCTTGTCAAACTGAAAAGCACCCAAGGTTCTGATATGAGTCACATAATATTGTAATGGAATAGTTGAAGACTTAGCAAGTAGGACATCTCCCTAAATCAATATGCTTTGTTGGTCGTAGAACAAGATTCCTGTCAAACAATAATAACCCTAGCCCTATGCCAAACTCTACCATAAGCTGGTAAATAGGGTTGTTAAGAATGGTGTTGAAGCCCTTAACACTAAAGTCTCTTTCACATGACTTATGTCAAGGCTTCAACACAACTGTCCTGCACTGCATTGACCTCCACATATGGAAGGGTTATTGTACTATTTATTATATTTTACTATCTTATTAATACAAATGTATTATGTATTTTTTTAATATATATTTATTATTAATACATTAATTATTAATACTACATTACAAATCATTTTTTCAAGTCATAGTAATTTATAAATATTTTTTTTTAAACTACAGAAGTTCCAAAAGTGCAGTACAATAATAGAACAGCTTACAATGTAAAAATAAATAAATACATAAAATAAAAAAGGCAATACAAGTAATATAAAAAACAATGACAGCAATGCTAATAAAAAAGTATTAAACCTTTTGTTCTGAAACTCAAATGTGCCTCTTTTTAAAGGGAAGGTTTTGTTACATGTGAAATAATTTCATGACTTTTTTATTTTTTTAAAAATGTATTCATTAAACATTGAATTTGGGCTCTAATTCTCCTTTCAAAATGTATGATTAAAAGGTGTATGTATTGAAAAAAAGTCAGCCATAGTAGGTTTTCCTGCGCTATTAAAAGTTAACTCATCTCCTTTCTTGCTTTAGGGTTCTATCTGCAACTTTGTATTGTATTGCAATTTCCTTTCCCTAAATAAACAGAACAAAAGTTTGTTTTCTGTACATCAAGGTCAAACTAATCTCTGTGCGTTGTTTACATCCAGTGAGGGTGATATTATCAGCAGCCAATGTGTTTCCATGCGGAAAGAATCATCAATATTAATGCACATGTTAATGTATATAAAAGAAGATGCATTAATACCTTGGCAGCACCGATGACGATGTGCTCCTACCTAAGAAGACCAAAATATATTTCCAGTTATCTGTTCACAACCTGCCAAATGCCTCAGTGCAGAAATCCAGCAGTTGCTGCATAAATAGCTCAAAGAGGCGTGATCTGATCTCAGATCAGCTTCTGTTCATATGACCGTATCTTGAGATGATATAGTAGTCAATTCTCAACTGATTCTAGATCAGCTCTGCTAGGAAAGCTAACCACCCACATATTGTCCCTTTTCTCAGTGTTAAGTGTGTACGAGTGTGCGAATGTGATTTGTAATGAACGGGCTCCTGGATGCTATGATCTTTTTTGTGGCTTTAACAGCTTTTGCACAGGCTGCTCCTCATTAGCAAATGCTCACTGACACTTGCACATTTGCAGCCCAACCCAAGTCTGGAACAGCAGGAGAACTCCTGGCATATAAAAACTCTTCAACTTACTTTCATAGACCTCTACACAGTTGCTCCAGAAAGCATTTGGATGCTTAAAGTCAGGGGCATACTGTATGATTTAAATTTTTTTTTTAAATTCTGTTTCAGTGTAAAAGTCCGAATGGATGTAGACTGGTAAATGAAAATGCCCAATCAGAGCTGTCTATCATGACCAAAGTCTTGGCTGAGATTTATATTGTGCTATCTGACATAAAAGACTGTTGATGTGGCACAGTCTACCTTGGCTTTTACTCAATACCTCACTCATATTTTAGAATGACGCACAGTGTGCATTCGGCTTTATAAAAATTACCTACATTTGGCAGGTGAACTATTGCAGTTATTTGCTTTCATTGAGTGAAGTGCTCTAGCAGCCATACAGAGGCCCCCACATTGAAGAAGCAAGAATAAAAGTTACGCCTTCTTTCTTTGCGTGAACATTTGGTCAGCGTTCCCATCTTCCCAGTTAGTGACGTAGGTATGTGGGGAGCGTGTTAGAACGAGCCGTTTTAGGTAGGCGTGGCTGACTCTTAACTTTTATAAAGAATATCTCTTTGGATTTGAGACTTTAGTCTTTGCAACTTTACAGATCTTCTTTATGCACCAAGAGCTTGTAACACTCCAAAGAGAAAGGAAAAATTTAAATCGCATCATATCACATTTAATGTATGAATGTCATTGCACAAGCACACTTGTCAAGCAAAACATTTGCAGAAGTCTGACAAAGTAAACGGTTTGGGGTAGTCAAAGTTTAATTGAAAAAGTTCACAGTTAATGTGATGAACTACACCAGTGATCACTGTTACATTTACTAAAAATCACATTGACAATAATTATCTTAAAAACATTTGCAAAAGTAATTAGAAATGTGACGTTATATTCTGAGAATAGCTGTCCAATATATACCTCTAAAAGAGGATTGTATACATGTACCAATGTCTCTGTGAGACAAACAAGCCCAGAATAGAAAACACAGGGAGCTTATAAGGGAGAGGCAATCAGGTAAACAGCTGGGACAAATTAATCAATGAATAAGGTAATGAGAGAACAGGTGAGTGGAGTGAAGGTAAAGGAGTCCGTGAGGATGGGAAATGGCGGCCTCTGGTGGTGAGAGGGAGAAACACCAGACCCAGACCCCTGACATGTATAATATATGTATATATATGTATATATGTATATATATATGTGTATGTGTATGTGTATGTGTATGTGTATATGTATATATATATATATATATATATATATATATATATATATATATACATATACATATATGTATGTATGTATGTGTATATATATATATGTAATAATCACATTTTGTTTCTTTGCAGCCTAAAATGAAGACGAACACAGTTTTTTGTTTTATCCAGCTGTATTTACACAGTGAAACTTATAACATCCAAGTGAAAGATATAACACCAACATGTCAGAAAAAAACTAAACAGAATCACTGAGTTGGTAAAAGGATCATTCCCTTGTGTCAGTATTTTGTTGAACCACCTTTTACTTTAATTACAGCCTTTAGTCTGTTGGGATGTGTCTCTACTAACTTTGTCTATCTAGACTTTGCAATATTTTCCCACTCTTCTTTGCAGAACTGCTCAAGTTCAGTTAAATTTGATGGTGAGCGTTTGTGGACTGCAGTCTTCAAGTCATTCCACTGATTTTCAATGGGGTTTAAGTCTGGGCTCTGACTAGACCATGCAAGGACATTCACCTTTTTCTCCTTCAACCACTGTGTGCTCAGTTTTGCTGTGTGCTTTGAATCATTGTCATGTTGGAAGGTAAACCTTCTACCCATTGACAACTTTCTGGCAGAGTGCCGCAGATTTTCCTCATGAATTTTGCCCCATCCATTTTTCCTTCTATCCTGACAAGTGCTTCAGTCCCTGCTGCAGAGAAACACCCCCATAACTGGATGTTACCACCAAGGTTATTATAGTTTTGAATTTTTAAATTAGTTTTATTTTAATATAGTTTTCAAATTTGCTATAAAATTCAGTTTAGTTTTTATTAGTTTCATTCATATTTTTGTTAGTTTTAGTTTAGTTTTTATTTTGTGAACGCAGTTTCAGTTTTAATTAAAGTTTAGCAGAATTAACAGATCACTTCCAGAGCGCAGGCCAAAGAAAGACGTAAGCATAATTTATCCTTAGTGAGGCAAACATATAGCGACACAAAATTAACGCATGCTGAGCTTGATTAGATATTTAAAGTATACAAATATACGCCAAAGAAAGCAGGCAAGACTTTTTTTTTACTAAATTAATCTAAGTCGCGCTTAATGTCATATCCAATGATGTGTGTTGAGATATTTAGTATGAAAATAAATGTAGCCTGATTTGGTTATATGTCTTTTCTTATTTAACCATAATCATGATATTTTAACTGTGGTGTCTTGCTCAATTTTTCCGTGAACAGCCGTGCATCAATCAAAACTAGGACTAATGAAATTCAATAATAACGGCAATTGCATTTAACAGTAACTTTTTCTTTTTTGTTAAAAAGTTTCTCTTTCACAAATGGTTCTTTGTGGTGAAAGAAGGTTCTTCATATTATAAAAAGGTAAGAAAGAGATGGTTCTTTAAAGAACCTTTGACTGAATGGTTCTTTGTGGAACCAAAAATGGTTCTTCTATGGCATCGCTTGAAGAACCTTTTGAAGCACCTTTATTTTTAAGAGTGAAAGGCTTGTATTTGAATGTTCTTTTCATTTATGCAGAATTATAAGCGTGTGTATGATGTGATTTAGCCAATGCACACTTGTTCAAAAGCCTGGCAGAGTGATCACAAGATGCTAGGCAAAAATGTTGTGTTGTTTACAGAAAGGATGCGCGTTCTCATCTTTTTTTCTGTAAATTATCATGTTGCATTGCATGTTTTTTTCTTCAAAGCACCAACTTAGAATGCCTAATGATGGTTTGATTGCTTGTGTTACATGATCAAATAAATCATCTTGCTTACCTGATGTAATAGATTTAATGCGAGTGCGGTTCAGGTCGCGACTCGCTGTCTTTGTCAAACGGTTCTCGTCTGGTACAGAATTAAATGAGTGCTGCTGTCAGATAATGGGTCAGGTGTTCTGTTAAGTACTGCTGGTGCACGTTTACCAAACAGGACCCATGCAGGCTTTAAACTGCTTTGCGTCTCTCCGTCAGGTAACCATGTGCGGAATGCGCCATTACAGGTAGCTATTTCCCTAAACCTCCACACAGCTCGTATATTTTTCCGCCAAGGGGTGAGAACGTAATGATTACGAAAACGATTATTTATTTTTGATAATTATTATTTTATTTCAGTTAGTTTTTCAATAACTTTTGTTAGTTTAGTTTCGTTTTAGTTTTTCAATTATTTTGCCATTTTTATTTTATTTCAGTTTACGAAATAGTTTTTTCATCAATCGTTTTAGTCTTAGTTTTAGTTTTAGTTTTACGAAAATAACCTTGGTTACCACCTCCATGCTTTACTGTAGGAATGCTGTTATTTGGATGATGAGCTGTATTGGATTTCCGCCAGACATATAGTTTGGTGTTGAGGCCAAATAATAAAATTGTCTCATCTCAATGACCACTCTTTGTCATAAATTCCTGCAACTGCTTCAGTGTTGCTATAGGTCTCTGGGTCACCTCTGACCCGTTTCCTTCTGGCTCTTTCATCCAGTTTGGAGCTTCCACTTAATAATAGACTTCACTGTGCTTCTAGGCATTGATAAATCATTTGAATTTTTATTGTTTCCATCTCCTGACTTGTGCCTGTCCACAACTTTATCCCGGAGATCTTTTGACAGTACCTTGCCACCCATAGTCGATTGTTTTCTTCAGTTGCTCTACCAAGAACTAAAACACTCCAGGAAAGTTTTTTTCATGCTGAGATAATCAAAATTACCACAGCTGATCACAGTTGAAAATCAAATGGCTTTGTGTGCCATTGAGAAGGTGATCAGCTACGCCTGATTTTTAGGAGGGGGGTGATCCTTTTTCCAACTCAGTGATTCTGTTTTTTTTTATTTTTGTTTTTTTCTGGCATTTTGGTGTTATATCTTTCACTTGGATGTTATAAGTTGCACTGAGTAAATACAGCCGGATAAAAATACTGTGTCCGTCTTCATTTCAGGCTGCAAAGCAACAAAATGTGATTAGTTTAAATGGGGGTGATTCTTTTCTATGCTCAATGTCTATATACAGTATACAGTATAAAACATAACAAAAAACATAAACTTATGTCACCAGCACACTGATATTCATTCAGTTCACATTCATACTCATCAGCCTTCTGTGTCCATTAATCTCTGTCTTTTTCCACTTCCAAAGACTTTTCTCTTGTGTGAGTTCTGCTTAAAAGGTTTCTCTGGTTCATAAATGCTGATTCCCTTTGCTGGTTTTCCAATGTCCTATGCCCAACGGTCACACTATTTAACATTAAAATGCCATTTGAGTGCTCCAACATCTTTGGCAGATGGCAACATCAAAGAGTTTCAAATGAATCTACTGGAAACAGACAAAAAATCAGCATGTAGATGGTCAAACATACTGACTCTAGTAAATTGTTTCTTGGAGCTTAGAAAGATAATAAAAGCAGAATAAAAAAAACAAAAAACAAATTCACACTTCAATATGTGTTTTTGTTATACAGTGTGAGACATCCATGTAGTTTGTTCTGTTTTTTTTTTTCATTTACATGGTCCTGTCATGCATTTTAAGAAATGTGACCATGCACAGCAATTTAATTAACCTGCTTTTGCGACTGAATTCATCCATTATTATAAGACGATTTGCATTTTTCTGCTCAAGGCGGATGTTCATTTTGGCTTTCAAGTAAGTATGCATATATTAACACAGTACTGAGATGAGAACCTTATGGTAGTTACTTATTAATTTTTAGAACTATGTGTCCTTTACTTCATTTCAGAACCCAATGACCAGTAACATTGGGCATTTTAAAATATTTAAATAAATAAACAAACAAACAAACAAGCAAACAGGCTTCAGTAACAAAAAAGTACCAGTAGTTTTTGTAAATGGTACCATGGCTACATCATAGTGTATATCAGAGTAGTATAGTATTATTTTTAGGGGCTGTTGGCTTAACAGATGGGTAGAAGTCCTATATTCACCCTTGTTATAAATTAAGTGCTGTTCTAATATGTAGCTGGTCTTGTTTGTTATCAATCTAGTATCAATTAGGTGTTTCGGTCACCCTCAATTAATTAAACCGCTCTAGTTGAGTTTATACACAGCTACATTTAGTAACATGGTCCTTGGGGAACTGGCCAATCAGATTCCCAGTTTGCTGAGAATTGATCTTGCCAGATTGTCAAGGTGATGCCATATGGAATACATCAAAATGTGTCATTTCATGTGACAGCAGCATGTATCCTTTCACGTTTTCACCCTGTAACTATACTCTTGTTGCTTGTCGTCAGTGGATCAAGTACACCCAGGGGACCCCTATGTCTCCATGCACTACCCCTCCTTCTTAAATCCCCCCCCCCACAACTCATTGAGGCTTGTGCATGAATTCCCTTTATAGGGGCTATTTATCATTGACATGTGAAAAGGCTGTTTGACTTTGTGGAACAGAGGTTTGTTAAAATATAAGGACTCATTCAGCTTTATCCACATCATACTAAAATTATTTCTTTGTTATGTTAAAAATGTTTTCTGTAAGTGTCCAATCCTTTGGCAACAACCTTCTCGTTCAGTCATGTACTAGCCTGTAGATTCTAAGACTTATCAAAGTATGAATTTAAAGGTCAGTGGTCACAAAAAAAACTTTGATCACCGACATTCTTCAAATGATGTTCTTTTGTGTTCCACAGAAAGTCTTACAGATTTGTAATCACATGAGGATGAGTAAACAGTCTTTTGCACTGATGGTAATTGGAATCAGCACATCATGCCAAAGGTCTAATGGTGTTGTTTATTAAGCGAACGAGTGAAACGAGCTAAACGAGCTCTGTTTGTGGGGGGAAATGAGCAAGGCAAGTGCTTTTCCTCCGGAAGGTATTTCAGAGGCATCCTAAATTATTCATAACGAGTAAATTCTTTTGATGTGACATCTATTAGCTCATTATATGTAGCATTATTTAATGTGTTTTACAAGAGAGAGATTTGCACAATACAAATCCGTTGTTTCTTTTCAGTGCCTCTTTTACTCCTTTAAGGAAAAAGACATCAAATGAAATGACAGCTTAAAATGTATGTTATGCAAATTCCTTGTTACAGCATTATGTAGCTAATTAACTGAGGGGAAAAAAAACACATTCCTCACATTCCAAGTGATCTTTACAAATTCAGCCGCAGCTCTTAATTGGCTCCTGCAGGAAATTGCCTGTTTCTGGCGGAGCGTTGCCGTGATGCATCTACTGGAAACTGGTAAATGGATCCAGCCCACTGTCGTTACCATCTAGGCGTGAAAGTCTCCATACTACACTGCCACATTTCTATTTTCCCTTCCATTAACTAAAAGAGACACATAATTTGGATCCCGATTTCCAGCTTTTTCAATGCCAGATTTGATAAAGATGTGTGTCACCCAGTCATCCAGTGTCACTCACAGTAGGAGAGCTATTCCCCTCCAATATCCCATGCATTTATTCATCAAGAGACTTCCCAAATTCCCAGGCGGGAATAATGATCATGTAAAAAAGGGGGCCTTTTTGTCTCTCGTGGCTTGTGTCTCGTCCAGAAAAGCACGAGTGTTGAAAGTCCTTGTCCTTTGCGTGTCTCTCATGCATATTTGATTCTCGTATAACATTATGCCATTAATTACTGCTTCTCCAGCTTCGTCCAGCCAATGCAAAATAAATAAACTCCCCATTGGCCTCCCCATTCCCCGTCCACCCAATTTCGCAGAGAGCATCGCGTACAGCTGAACATTCACTTAAGCGAGGCACGAGAGCGTAAATGCGCATTAAGGAAATCTGTTAACCCTGCTAGTACCCAAGCGAAGAAGATGTCGGCATGTCATTCCTCCAGACTTAAATCCCTCTCATACGACACGTTAATTCAATAATGACGCCATGAGCTCAGCCAGAGTCGAAAGCCTGTCAGAATGAAGGAAGCAGTGAAATGTACAATAGCAGTCATGCAGTTGAACTCGGGTCTGATCTCATTCCCGCTCCATCTTCATCTCTTGATCCATTCATCTCTGCATCGGCAAAATATGAGTTCTGCTATGAGTAGTGGTGGGTTTCTGATGCCAGTCATGTCTCTGGTGACATCTGCCAGTTAGGAACCCAAGGCTGGTTCATTCATTGAGCAGGTTCTCTATCAAAGGGCAAACGTCTGTTTGATTATAGCCTACAGGGGAGATGACTGATGATGGCTAATTAATATCAGTAGGCGTAACAGGAAACCCTAGCATTTAGAACCCGTGCTGTGTACATAAGAAGTTGACTATGATTTTGTTTGTTTATTTATGTAAGACACTTTCTTTTAAATTGTCAAAAAATGACAATTCTGAGATCATTCACCCATATGTCAGTCCAAACCCATATGCTGTTTTAAAGCATTTTAAAGAATATCCACCATGCACTTTAAAATGACAGTTTATTGTGACCAAGTCTGCTCACTTTAATTCTTATCCATTTGTGTTGGGGCTACATAAATCATTTTTGTTTGCATTATCTAAAACTGTGAAGGAGTCTGCTGGATGTTGCTTTTCTCAGCTTAATTTGGCATGGTAATGTGGACTGTTGCTGTTTCTTAGTTAGTTAATAGAACTCAATATATGACAAATATCATGAATCATCAGGAAATTAGTTGTCATATAAAATCTCTGAGCTTACTTAATTGGGTCACTTAAAAATAACTTTATTCCAATATTTATATGGTTTATATTATATTAGATCTTATTAAATTAACAATTTATTTCTTATGAAGTTACTAAACCAATAAATGAATGAAAATTATGTTGCTGTAACTTGATTGGTTTGTGGAAACTAATTTAACATGATTAAATTATTTCAATTCAAAGCACTTTTCTTTCAGTACACTCCCGATTTAAAAAAACTGTCTCATCTGCGTGCTGGCAAAAACCATGGCTTCCTATATGTGTCATAAACAAGTGGTTCACGTGTTTGAAATATGCTGAGTGGAGAATGACATTTACAGAAAGAGCTGTAGTGGATGGGAAGATTTTCAGTTAATAATGTTTTTAAGCTTTTAAAACCTCAATGAATAACATTTATCCTCAAATTTATGAGCTGAATTCAAAGTCCTAACCATCTGAAAAAGGCTAATAGCTCTGCCAGGGCATCCTCGAATCAGATTTCCAAGAAAACTGCTCTACTGCTCCCATTGTGGCCCACTTTAGATCACTGGTGTGTGAACGCACACTGTGGCATGGCGATTTGTTCTGTCACATGCTAATTTCACACCTTCTTTCTCTCTCTCGTTTCTGAAACCTCATATCAGTTTTAAGTAGTTAATAGAAAATTGCTGAAATTAATCCCACTGCTGTTGCTGTTTTGAGTCCTAATGGAAATTGGGATTAAAATAAAACCTGCAGTTCTCCTAGCAACAGGCTGTATGTCTGAGACCATATTGTAAATTGTCTGAAATTACAACGCTGTGTGAAGGATGTGTGGTTTTGCATGTCTCCTTTGGAGAAGCATTGTCTCTTCTGAACCACAGCCTTAATGAAATTTTAAAATAGCATGACGTCTATGTTGATCCAATCTGGTTTATGTTGCTATTACAGGTTAGTTAGTGGAGCTGTGTGGTAATGCTCTTTGTCAGCCAAAATAAAATAAATCTGGTCAAACAGCACACTGGCCTTCAAAAACCCAACATATGGTTAAACTAATTTATAATGACTGATTTAATTTCTCTTAACTGGAAATGCAAGTTTAAAAGTTGGCTTGACTTTTTAAGGTTTATAGGCCTTATGGACAGTCAGATGTGTATAGACAGATGGATAAATGGGCAGATAGATGAATGTAGATAGATATGTCGTGATGTTTAATAAATTGTTGTTTGTGGACTACAATATAGGAACACCAATTGGAATTTAAGTTAAACTTCTTGTGGGATGTGGCAAATTTAATTTAAATGTATTAATTGAAAAAAATCCAGTGTTGGAGACCAGTGTGCAAAATACAACATATGCCAGGGACCAACAATGTTGATTGTTCCAGCAAAGAGTTCAGTTTGGTAGTGATTTGCTCGTATAAAATTCATTTTGCATTTGTTTTGGGACATTTAGACCTTGTTTGTTTATTTATGTGGCCTTAAAAATGCATTTTCACAGACAGGCTATTAATCAGAGTTTCTCTTCTCACACACTCCTCTAAGCTATTGAGCTCTTATCTTATAATGCACCCCAGCTGTGACGAGAGGGGCGGGGCCGAAAGCCTCAGATAAAGATTTAATAATAAAATAAACACAAAATAGCGCGACAGCCCCTCATGGACGACTGTCGTGCTATTTTGTGTTTATTTTATTATTAAAGTTTTATCTGAGTGTTCGCTGGTTCCCGCCTCCTTCTTCCCGACCTACAAACGTTGTTACATTGGTGCCGAAACCCGGGAGGAAGGAGGGGCACGCTGCCAGAGATCCCTCGCCACTGTGGTGAGTCCGCGGTGCCATCGAGCATGGCGGAGCAGTCTGCCGCCGTGGACGCTCGAGGCGGTGGGCTGGAGTGAGTTGCCGGGGGCAGACGAACTCGCTGCCGGCCGCCTGGGATGTGAAGGGACGGCTGCCGTCCGTGAGGGAGCGGAGGAGTCGCCGCCGTTCGCCTGAGGCCGGAGCCTGCTGCCATCCGCCATGATGGGGAGGAGCAGGGAACGGGGGACTCCTGCCGGCTGCCCGAACGTGGAGGAGCCGTCGCCGTCCACTGGGCGGCGGAGGAGTGTCGTGCCGTCCACTGAGGGCCATCCAGTGCCGCCGCCAGGCATCGCGGAAGAGCTAACCCAGCTGGTGGAGGGCCGAGCGGCATTGTGTCTGGGAACCGGAACAAGAATTTTTTATTTTTTTCCTCTCTCCCCTCTCTCGTCTCTGTCTCTCCTCATCCTTCCGTCTCCTTTTCTCTCGCCTCGTCTGTCTGTCCTTACCCCCAGGTACGCAGCGGCCGCCGTGATCGGCTCCCCCGGAGGGGGGAGGGGGGAAG
>NW_015505898.1:44360-44593 GCF_001515645.1 Sinocyclocheilus grahami
GGGAAGGGGGGCCCCCTGCCGGCCGCCCGAACGTGGAGGAGCCGTCGCCGTCCACTGGGCGGCGGAGGAGTGTCGTGCCGTCCACTGAGGGCCATCCAGTGCCGCCGCCAGGCATCGCGGAAGAGCTAACCCAGCTGGTGGAGGGCCGAGCGGCATTGTGTCTGGGAACCGGAACAAGAATTTTTTATTTTTTTCCTCTCTCCCCTCTCTCGTCTCTGTCTCTCCTCATCCTT
>NW_015505898.1:44667-102249 GCF_001515645.1 Sinocyclocheilus grahami
AGGGGCGATGGGGGTATGTGACGAGAGGGGCGGGGCCGAGAGCCATGGGAACGGAGCGAGGCCGGTGGAGTAATTGATAATGAGCGACACCTGCGCCACTCACCGGTCTCGAGTCTCACGGAGGAGCTCCGGAAGGGTATAAAGGAGGAGTGACGACAGGGAAAGACGAGAGAGGACCAGGCCTGGATTTTATTTTGTGTTTTGGTTTCGTTTGTGCGCGACAGTCGTCCGTGAGGGGCTGTCGCGCTATTTTGTGTTTATTTTATTATTAAAGTTTTATCTGAGTGTTCGCCGGTTCCCGCCTCCTTCTTCCCGACCTACAAACGTTGTTACACCAGCATTTTAGGAAAACATAATTTGCTAAATCACTGGCTGTTGCAATAGAGGGGTGGAATACAAAAGAGAGGTCTCACAGAAGTTCAGTAGTGACTCTATGATGCTCTCTGTTTGAATAAGAGCAAGAAAACATCTGACGACTCATTGAAACTCCTCATCAATACTCGTAAAAAGCTTTAAACGCACCTCTAGGCTGTGCCTTACATGTCCAGCAGTCTTCCACTGTCTTTACTGTCTACAAACAACATTCTTTAGTACTGATTTTCTGGTGACATGAGGAGGAATCATCTGAACTCAACAAGTACAATTCTGCTAGTAAATCTAAACGCCTCCGTGTCTCCTCAGTGCTGTAAGTACAGCTGTTTTTCCATGTTGCGTCGATGCATCGAGGGCCGGGGGAATTCTGTTGGAGTGGAGTCGTGCTGTTGTGGATTTAGTCAGCGATAGTCATCCATATGCCCACCTGAGACCCACCTGTCAGAGAGGACGTGATGGGGATAAGGGAAGAAGAGACTGTCTCCTCTCATATATTTAAATTAAGATCCTTGTCTGTTCTCAGAAAGGGAGGGAAAGAACTTTCAGTGCTGCAGGTAATTGATTTTTGGGGTTGAAATTGCCTATATGCTCCACAGTGCTCCTGAGTCCATCCTAGTGGAAATATTAGTGATGGGAAAAAATACATAAGGAAATATGTTTTTACCTAATTTAATTTGAACTAAAACATCTTAGTATGCATTGTGATATGTTTTGAAATATAAAAACTCGTTCATCAAACTACCCTCTCACATTTTTAAAACATGCTTTTTTGGGGTTTTTTTGCTCATAAATTATTCTCTTTCAGCAAGGCCAGGCTTTTGTTGATTCCTTGCAATAGTTTCAACTGTCTGTGTTTGTGTACGGTGCTCGCAGAAATTTCATTGGGTCATTTTTCAAATCATATAACAGTCATGTTTGAGGAATGGCTATATGTCTGTTATTTTGCATCTTTTTTGAAGACTGAAAAACATACTTGCTGTGAGAAAAATAGCAAGTATGACACTTTCTGAAAGGTATGTTTTTCACAGACGGCAGGTTTCAAGCTGCTGTAAACTTTTTTCTTTTTGTTTATGTTTATAAAACTGCCTGACAGCTATCACTGAAATTGGTGACTTTTCTCTATGACAGCTTTAGGCTTTGTAAACATTAAACGAATCTGAGCTCAGGCACACACACACACGCAATAACAAATAAAAACTATTAGTAAAAAACAAACGTTATGCTTTTCTCATCCATTTCTCATTTTTAATTTAAACCTAGATTTATTTACACACGTATTGTACATTTTAATGTATAATACAATAGTTAATTAATCATTTAATTTAATTTTAAAAAGTGCTCTTTCTTTCAGTCATTTTGTGTACAGTACTTGGATTGACTGACATATCTATAGAGGGCAGGATTTTAAAAGGGTAGCCATATGATTAAAGTGTTGGTAATTTCAAAATGATTTTTTTCCAGGTGATGAATGATAAAATCAGCCAAATAGAATCCATCATGCTTTGAATAACTTGAGACAGAGGACACAACTGCGGTGCATGCTTATTACAAACAGAATGTTATTGTGCGATGGTGTGGATGCTAATATAGTTATCTTTATAGTTATTGTTGTTGATGTGAAAGGGCCTTAATTCAGTAGCTAAGTCTGGTGGAAGTGGCTTTAGATGGCTAACAAAAGCCACTTAGCAAGATGGCTAACAAAACCACTATTGCATTGGACCTTCTGTTCCAAGCACCTTTTCAGTTGTAGATCAATATTCTCAAGCATTAGCTTATCAGCTTCTGGGCCCAGATATTGTATTAAAGGTAAACAAATAGTCTTTAGATCCCTTAAAAGCCTTGCAATTGTCAGAGCAGGCAAAGCTTGGAAACCGTCATAAATGAGCTGAAAATATAGATGGAAGTTAATGTTTGCTGCGAGATGATGTATTTGTGCCAGAGCCAGAGGAAATCATTTTCTCCTAATGTATGTACATAGTAAATAACCCCGCACCGTTTTTTTTTTGATTCATGAGTCAATCAATGTAGCTGCGATCGGCTGTGGCTGCAGATGGCTGACGGGGTTCCACGTTGTCTCCCTCGGTTTGGCATTTCTTTATTAATTTATGCCAGAAAGAGGGAGAGAAAGTGATAAACAGAGGGAAAGAGAAGTCATCTGGCGAGAAACAGACTGTGTATTCCTTATCAAAGCAGCGATCCACTTTGACATGAGTGAGAGTATCAACGTTGAACTCCTTCTCTTTGTTCCACTCCGCATGTGTGCGTACAAGCGTGTCTGGAGAGCATTTGATCGAGGTTGGATCCGTGTTTGGTGCTGCACACTCCCGATGCTGCTGAGTAGGGAGGGGGAAAGCTGTCGTAAGGAGTGTTTGATGTTTGGAGTTGTGAACCTGTGTGTATGTGTGTTAGAATGTGTTTGTTTTTAGCCGATCTTGCATCGTAAGTCTTTGTGTCGGACGTCCACCAGTGCATTCGGCTGTGTACGTCAATGTATGTGCGCTCACATGTAGGATTGTGTAATACAGAGATTTTGACCCCCGGGGACCAGCCTGTTCATTATTCTTCTTAAAAGAAGCATTAAAATTTCATCACTGCAATGCAAGCTCCGGATCAGCACAGAGACCAGAGCGTAGCTGGGATGGGGAAGGGGGTTGGGAAAGGGGAGGCTGAGCATCTCTCTCTCTCTCTTTCTCTCACTCACTCCTGGATTGGTTGTAAACATGGAGGGCTGCACACACCCTTGGATTGTGATGGAAGTGATCGAGTGGCCCTTTTCGTGTGCGGAGTGAGCTGTTTGTTCTTAGAGTGGGGTCAACGAGGACCAAGCGGATTTTCCAACACATATAGGCACTATGGCACTTGTTGTAGTACTACCTGGCTCTCCATGTGGGCCTTGCCCACCCCCTGAAAGGAGGGATGCTATAGACACACTGGGGGATGGTAAGGTAAGATAGGAGTCTGGTCTTTCTACATGAAACTCTACCTGTTGGTCTCTCTGCATGTGAGGTAGCAGCTAGGACTGCGTGATATTGAATATTCACTGTAAAAAAATTTTTTGAAATATTTTATAATTATTACATTGAGTTTAAGCAAATTGCAATGCACTGTTAATATTTTGTTTTCTATTACAATTTCTAAAGACAATTTCTTTAGATTACTTTTTGTGGTCCTTCTTTGTCAATGCTTGAGTATGAGAGTGTTAAAGTCGCAATGAAAAGAAAAAGTAGCGTCAGATATTTTCTTCTGTTTCGTGACACATCCGAGTGTAACAGATTATCGGAAAAATTGTAGGGCGGAGACTTGGTTCTATCCATCCGTTAATGGATTGTGGCAGATCTGAATGCGAGCTTGAGATCGACTGTAAAAAAGGGGTGGGGTTTAAGCAGACAACATTATTGGACAAGTCCGGCATAAATCACTAGAGAGAAGCATGCTGTTTCACCAGAAGACCGAGTTATGGTATTCTGATTAAAAATTACAAGGTAAAATACATAAATAGATAAACATATGTATGGAAGAATCATTCAAAATGAAATAAATGACATGCTTTTCAAAATTAGATAGGGTGAATTTTAATTTCATGTCGACTTTAAGACTTTCATGCTGACTTTTTAAAATGCCTGTAGTTTAAACGTCAGTCACAAAAAATGCCTTTAGAGATTGTAAGTTGGATTCATTTTCACAAATCAGTCAAACAGCCCAAATTATTTTAAACTCAAGATTCATTTGCATTGTTGCAAAAAATGCAAAATGTTTATGTATATAAAATTGTGTATATTATAAAAATGTGTAACATACTGTATGAAGGTAAATCTATTATGTTAATGTAGATTATATTAATATAAATAACATTTTTGCTCATACTAATTTTTTGAAAAAAATGTCTTGATTCGTCTTAACTCGACATTTTCCATGTTTTAATTCTTGCATTAAATATTTTAAATCTATTTGTCAAGAGTTTAATTGAAATGTTGATTTTCCTATGCCATTTCAGAGAATAAATACATAAACATCATTTTTTGTACCTAAATTGCACCACAGTCACAGCAGATTTATGATGCAGTTTTTTTATTCTTGTGCCTAATGTTAATAAATGAGGATATAATGGTGAAGCAGAGTTTGAATGGCTTTATCTCCTGCTCTTCATGAACATATGTTCCACACGACATAAGGTGTGCATTGTACGTTGTACTGTACATGTCATGCCACTTTGTCTCCATAGAGAAAGTCAGAATGCACAGCTGCCTGAAATCTGCCACTCCCTGTGCATACGCTGCTTTGTTTCCAACGTCTTACCTAGACGCTCTTTCATCTCTGTCTTTCCGCTTCCCTCATTTTATTGTGGTGGCAGTGAGCAGCTGAAGAATATCTCTCAGGTCAGTAATGGTTTGCTGTATGTTGGAGCATGTGGTTGAGCGGGCCATGATTGCTGGGTAATTCACCTGCGTGGGACACTGGATCAGCGCCGTTGCATGATGGATCACCTCTGAGGATGGGGGGATAGATAGAGTGAGAGAGAGAGAGGAAAGGAGGGGTCCCACTGGTGGCAGTATATCACGGTTGGGATAATAGAATTCTGCCGAGTTGACAGATCCACGCTCACCTAATATCCTACCTGCATTCCGCACAGCTCAAGTCCCCAGCCCAGATCGCACAAGAACACTACTAATCCACATGCTGGCAACCCTTTGCCTTTCATGGGTCAACGGCTCTGCTGTGGATTGAATCTGAGGTTAAGGATGATTAATAGTCAATAACAGGCTTAATGAAAACAAACTCCGCCCCCCATGACTGCTGTTGCTCCAGCGGCTGCCTTCATATTCATTTAATGTACTTATGACTTCCATCTTGATAATGACTAATGTGTCTAATCCACTCAGCTTTACAGATTACCCAGCTGCCCATTTGATTAAACAAAACTAAAGTCTTGAATGTGTGCGGCAAAGCTTTCACGACTCAAGACACTTTAAGTGATTTCCTTTTACCGTTGAGTGTGTAAAGTGTGAGATCGAGTTTGTTTACTCTGTGGTAGATGGATTTTCCGAACGCATTGAATATTCTCAGCACGTTACACTCACAGTACTTTTTCAGGTAATCATCACCGCGGAGCTGTGAAAATGCACATCGCTCTCATCCAGCTTTGATTGCGTTACGTGTTGCAATTTTCCCTCCCATTACCTTCTCAGGTTGTGGTTTAGCAAGCAGTGCCAGCTTGCTGGCTCGCCTACAAGTCTGATGAGTAAAATAAGAAGATGGCTTCTGCAATCTGCACCCGTAACATGCCTGCATTTCCCGCTCGCCGTTTATCTGTCATTTTGACACATTCATGTGATTTGGTAAGGCTCACACTGTTCAATATATACCCATGACCAGGAGCGAACGGTGGGGGGTTGACGGAAAGAACGGGCATGTGTGTGCGCGCTCTGGTCACAGGATGTTTTGCAGTGTATATATAACCCTGGGGCGAAGGATGTGTGTAGAAATGAGATTTGAACCCTATTATTGGACAGAAGAAGTTGTTTTATTAAGGAGACCATGGAAATGAAGAGCATCTAAAATGCAACAAAAATTGAGCTGAGCGCGGAGGGAGGCTGTATATCATGCCAGCAATTACACCTCAGTGCTACGCCATGTAATAAAAGCGATTTTATGCAGACAGAGTGCATGAAATAAGAGATCCTCATGGTGAAGAAGATATAAGGATGGAAATTACCCTTGAGCCATCTCAACTCTGACCTCGCTGTCTGGGCAGCTCCGCTTTCTGTTCAAGTGGTGCTGGTTTTAGTAGCATGACAGTTGAGTGACGGTGTAACTAACCATGTTCATTCTAATATACACATACATACAGAAATATACACATATGTAAATATACATATGTATATAGTTGGTTCATTAATTAAGATTTTTTTTAAAGAAGTGTCATATGCTCAGCAAGGCTGAGTACATTTTTGAAAATTTGAAATATTAGTACAATTTAAAATAACTATTTTAATGTATTTTAAAATTGACATTTTCTTTGATGGCAAATCTGAATTCTGAATCATTTGAAAATGAAGGCTGCAGTAATGGCTTCTGAAAATTCAGCTTTTCCATCACAGGATTAAATTACATTTTGAAATATATCAAAATAGAAAACACTTATTTTAGATTGTAGTAATATTTCACAATATTACTGTTTTTACAGTATTTTTAATCTAATAAGTGTAGCGTTTGTGAACATAAGAGACCTTTTTCAAAAATATATACTTATATATATACTTAATTTAAAAATAATAATAATTCTTAATTATTCAAAATTTTACCAGTAGTGTTTATTTATTTTACATGAAAAGGAAAAATTGTGGCTGGAGCCACTGTGCAACATGGCACCGACACCCTGATGTTGGAAAACAGGCAAGAGAGAACACGAGAAAGATTTTACATTTTAACACTATACGCTCAAAACTGAGATTTCATGTAATGATTTGTTCCCTGTTTCTGTGGTTCTACCATCTTGCCGTAATGGGATTTTACCGTAATCCCTCCGTAATCTCACTAGATCACTCTGTTCTCCAGATTAGCAGCTCAGGAACTGAATGGAGAAGGCAGTTCTGTGGTTTGGTATTAGTGTAATCTTAGTATAATTGGCTTCTAATTCGAAATCCATTGAAACGAATGAGTGAATAAAGGTGTTTTATGTCTTGCTGTGCTTGCTCTGGCTTGAATAATGAGGCAGGGACTGTTGCTCAGATAGAATATTTCTTGCTTCTGTTCTCTGAATGAGAAAGGGAGTGCCACAGAATGGTGGAGAGAACAAAGAAACAAGTGCTGGCTTCATGTTTTCACTCGAGAATGCAAAAGAAGAAAGAAGAACCACGTGCGCATAGTATTTCTAAAATCTCATATGGTATGGGTAACCTTCATAAATGACAAGTTAACCTGTTTTTTTACAATTTATTGAAGATCTAAAGCACTTGATTCAAATAAGTGTTATTTTTATAGGGCTTTCCACAAGACATAGTGTTCCAAAGCAGATTGAATGTACAACGTATGCAACCTTTTTGTGGCCGATTTATAAAACTTGGAGGAAAGTTCACATCCTTTCGTGGAAATGACCATAAAATAATACATTTAGACATTTGAGAATTTGCTTTTCAACTCTTATGAAGGCATTAACAAGCTTTTAAGAAGTGGTACTGTGGTAATAATACCATGTTTTAGGCACTACCATGATTGTAATACCATATACAGTACCAGCCAGGTATATCTTTATTGAAGTATTACATGCTTTCCCAAAATCCCATGATGTATAAATATGGTAAGTGTTCAGTAGCATACTATAACCTTCTATTTTTGTAAAGATAAAAGGTATTGCATGTTTCTGCAGTTTCTGGTTTATGATTTTTTTAAAAGCTCCTGGAGATATACAGATTTGATAAGATCAGTACAAGATCTCAACAAGAAAGAGAAATGCTTGGTACCTGCATCGCTTCCACCTGCCTGCCTCTCCCTCTGTTACCGTGACAACAGGAAAGCCAGGGTCATTCCGACAGCAGCACACCAATCAACCCCGTCAGAGAATGACAAAACGTGTAGACTGCATTCAGAACTCCATTGAACTGTATCAGGGGAGGAATGTTTTCACACTATGAATGATTTGAACGGCAGTGTTACTATGTAACCCCATAAGCTGCCACTGACCGGATCGTTTCCCAGAGCGGCCACAACGTCATGAATGGATGACGGTTTGTTTCATGATCCCTTTTGTATATTCCATCCTGTATTTTTGTTTGCTCTAGTATTTTTTTTTTTTAGCATGGATGGCCATGCAGGTATATGGGCTAAAGTTTAAGACACTCTACTGCTTGCCTGAGGGCTCAGGGCTTGGTAAACAGAATTGTAAATTCAGCTGGGGCTCGAGGCTGCTGAGAAACTTTTGTAGTAAATGGGCACAGTTGGGACGCGCATAGAGACTGTTATGACAGCTGTTGTCCAATTAAACGGCCCCACAAAATGTATTCAGTGGTACTGACACCTAAATTTAGCTTTTACCTAATGTGTAATGTTGTGTACATATAAATCTCAAATAACATTGCACTTATTATGTACAATTTAAAGGTTTAGTTCACCTGAAAATGAAAGCTTTGTTTTCTTCATTGTCATGTTGTTTCAAAACCGGACTTTCTTTCTCCCATGGAACATCAAAGAAGACTTTTGTAGTAAATGGGCACAGTTGGGACGCGCATAGAGACTGTTATGACAGCTGTTGTCCAATTAAACGGCCCCACAAAATGTATTCAGTGGTACTGACACCTAAATTTAGCTTTTACCTAATGTGTAATGTTGTGTACATATAAATCTCAAATAACATTGCACTTATTATGTACAATTTAAAGGTTTAGTTCACCTGAAAATGAAAGCTTTGTTTTCTTCATTGTCATGTTGTTTCAAAACCGGACTTTCTTTCTCCCAACATCAAAGAAGATGTTTGAGGAGATAAATAGGACGCAGTATTATCTACTGTATATACTAGAGGTATAGCAGTACATGTATGGTATGGAACTTTTGGTCCTGTACGCATGTGTACCAAACAAATACACTGTTGTTTTAACCACTGCACTACTCCTTGATTTTATTTTATTAAAATTTTTTACAAATGTAACTTTTTTTTTTTTTTTTAGATAACCCTGATTAGATGTGGACTGTCAAGCTCCAAAAGCTGACAAAAAAAGGGTCCATATGACTTGCTTGTTATATTAGTCTCTCAAAGTCATACGATAGCTTTGTTTGACAAACAGACAAAATGTAAGTAGTTTTTCACAATAACTCTTCCTTTCCTTTGTAGCACTTAAATCTCATTCATTTGCGTAGATCACGACACATAGTGCCAGATATGATGTCATACAGCTTTGGGATGACATCATACAGGGTGTACTATCCCTTCAAAAGCTTCATGACATTGAAGTCACTGAGAGAAGTGACATAACTTCATACCACATCAATATTTTTATATTAATAAATTTTTTAAAAGCATCAGCCAGTGCACTTTGAATCAATACTCAAATCATGAAAGGACTGAACAAATGAATGAATGAATCTGAGTTCGCTGCATTTGTTCTCAGTAATGCTGAGGCAAGCAGTTGGCACAGACACAAGCAACTCTGATACGTTTATGTCGTGTGGGGATTTCAATAGCCCGTCCAGTTTTATTTAAAGCATGTTGCTTGGCATGCATTTAGAGTGATGTTACAGCTCCTTCCGTTTATCTCTGAACTGTGCCTCGTTCACGGCCGCTCTCTCTGCAGATTTCCCTCAATAAACCAGGAATGGGGAATAAATCACTCTCGGGAAAGCAGTGAAATCAATTTATTGCTTGCGAAATAAAACTCATCTTTTGTCTTTGCGAGTGCAGGGAGGACAGGCACGAAAGCTCGGCTGGTAATTACACGTTTATTATGTTTTAATCATCATCTCTCTGAGGTTTCCCTTATAGACACATGCCGGGTAGGGCGGACTATTTGTGTGTATTTGTGATTGTGTGTGTAAAGCTCAAATGCTTTACCACTCCAGCACATCCACATCGTTGCAGTTGCCAAGCATTTAACTGCTGGTCAATTTCAAAGCAAATTCGTGGGCAAATCTGCCTGATGTATTATGGGATGCCCTCAGAGGCCTCTATGATCAGTTAGGTGTTTTCAATGCCACTGACCTCTGATCTATTATGAGACAGTACAGGGGACATTTTCATGCTATGATCATTTCTCCCAGAGGAAATCAGTGGAAGTCCACCATAGACATTCACATCTTTACATCAAATTAAAGTGGCAGCACAGAGGCCAAGCCAATGAATCATATTTTATTGGATATACTCTAGCTCACTGACTATGAATGCTCAATGAATACCAAATGCCAGTAAAAGGGCAGAGAAAGAGACTTCAACTCTTCAATACTCAGTTACTCTGGATATCACACTGACTTCACAATAAAAAAAAATTATATTATTATCATGTGCACATTGCACCTCATTCATGAAACACAAACAGAACAAAGTTCAGAAGATTTACACATAAATATTTGTGTTTTCATGAGTCATCAAGAAGACTTCTTAGTACTTTTTTCCACATGTACATATTTAAAAAACATCTCCTTGTTCTTGTCATTAAAGTATCCTTTAATGCTCACATCATATAAAAAAAAATCTGATACAATACTTTCCACAGTAAAATGTGTAGTAAAGATATGGCTTATCCAATCAAAATTTAGACCAATATTTAGTTTTATTATTTATTGCTTTAATAAAAATTATTACGTTATCTTTGTATCCTCAACTACCTTCACTAGTTCTTTCCATAAAATGTTATTTGTGCAGTTTTTATAAGTAGCACTGGTTT
This sequence comes from Sinocyclocheilus grahami, assembly GCF_001515645.1. Lineage (NCBI taxonomy): Eukaryota > Metazoa > Chordata > Actinopteri > Cypriniformes > Cyprinidae > Sinocyclocheilus > Sinocyclocheilus grahami. The sequence continues at coordinate 55,410 of NW_015505898.1, forward strand.
GTTCAAATAACTATACTTATGACTGAATGGCACAATTAAATCAAACATTTACCTGTCTGACCTGTTTGAATTAGCACATTGCTATTCAGATAGCAAATGTGATTTCTTTCCACTCGATCGGTCTAATAACAGGCTTCTGTTCTCAAGAGTAGCGGATGTATATTAGCGGCAGTGAGATGGTCCACATATACCCGCTTCATTTGCTTTAGATTTCTGCCGCTTTTTCTAATCACAATTTTCTGGTCTACAAAATTCTTTATAATTACTGTGCTTGGCTTCTTATTAATGCCTCCGGCGTCAGACATGAATTGGGAACTGCATACTACTCTTACTACTTTTACCATTTTTATTATATTCTGAATTCAGCAATTGTTTCTCTCTCTCTCTCTCTCTTTCTCTCTCTCTTTCTCTCTCTCTGAATTTGTCAATTAGCTGTGGAATATGCAAAGTATTGCTCTCGAAATAATATTTAGATTTCTGCCGCTTTTTCTAATCACAATTTTCTGGTCTACAAAATTCTTTATAATTACTGTGCTTGGCTTCTTATTAATGCCTCCGGCGTCAGACATGAATTGGGAACTGCATACTACTCTTACTACTTTTACCATTTTTATTATATTCTGAATTCAGCAATTGATTCAGCAATTGTTTCTCTCTCTCTCTCTCTCTTTCTCTCTCTCTGAATTTGTCAATTAGCTGTGGAATATGCAAAGTATTGCTCTCGAAATAATAGAAATTGTTCTTCACCTCAAAATGACAACAATTTAGCTGACAGACAAAGAGGAGTATTTCCATCATCATGAGTGCTTTTATCTATTCATTTTGACAGCCTGGTTTCATCTCTAACATCACATGTGTATTTGAAAAATGCCTTACTGCCCTTACTGACAGAGGTACTCTGAATTATTCAAGTAAATGCTGTAAAATGAACAGCCAAACCAAGTATAAATGATAGAAACCATGGAGATATGTATAGAGTAAAGTATGTCAGTCCTTTGCAGGCATATGTGAATGTTTCTTTTTGTGAAAAGAAGGGAAATTAGAACTAATGAATAATACAGGAGATGGTAGAACTCAGTTGTGCTCTTCAGAGGAGCCTTCGAGTGATGCTGTGTGGTTAGTGTCTTGTAAGACAGATGCAGCATGTAGATTTATGTGCATTTGTTGATTCAATCAAGCTATTGTTTTGCAAATCCTGTGAGACCCTGGGTCTATTTTTCTTTGAATTGTTCTCTGACAAATAACAGTAACATAATAATACTATCCCACTATAAATTCCTCAAGATGGTTCTTTCCATCTGGATTCAGGACAGTCGTAGCTGACAAAAATGTCTTCTTAATTACCTTTTTGTATTCCAATTTTGACAAAAATGAAAACCACATGCTGCATGTTACGCTTTTGTTTAAAAGAAAGCAAGATGACTGCAACTGAAATTCACTGGGGAAGTGAACTGGTTAATTTGATATGAACTAGTTCAAAAATGATTCACTGATTCAGTTGAGCCCATCGCTCAGAAGAATTCACAGAATTGAGGATATTTACCCTGGATTGACCAGTTTAGTTTTCTTGGTGTGACCTTGATGTAGTGGCAGGAGGTCAATTTGAAGTAAAAAAATAAATAAAAATGATGGTACATAAAAAGTTACAAGTTGGCAAGAATCAGATGCAAGACAGCTAGACAAGAGAGAAAAAAAAAGTTTGGCATGGGGAGGACTGTTAAATGGACGCTCTTACACAAATTGCCACAAGCCAATGCATTCTGAGGTTTAAGAACTATTATTAATGAAATCCAAAACCTAGTATATCTCAATCCTAAAGATGAAAATTGGGAATCACGAGCCAAAGTGTCTCTCCTTGTCATTTTGCTAGTGGTGTCCATGAACTTCTAACATCTTGCAAGTTGCAAGTCAAACTCCCTTTGATAGGCCAATGTTTTGAAGTCTGCCAAAAGAGCAGACAAGGCCAGCCATCGATCCTGTGGTAATTGCTCAGAGCTTGGTCTCTTCCCAGAATGCCTCTTACAACCTCAGCATGACTCAAGTCTTCCTATCTTTAGTGGTTTTTGGAGAAGAAGGGTGAAAACAATCACATGCCAAAGAACAAATGTGTGTTTATTCATTGTAACACAGTTCGTAGTTCGGGAAGAAGGAGGCGGGAACCGGTGAACATTTAAACAAAACTTTAATAACAAAATAAACACAAAATAGCATGACAGCCCCTCACGGACGACTGCCGCGCACAAACAGAACCAAAACAAAAATAAAGTCCAGGCCTGGTCCTCTCTCATCCTGCACTGTCGTCACTCCTCCTTTTATCCTTCCGGAGCTCCTCCGCTCTTGGCCCCGCCCCACTCGTCACATTCATATATAGAGAAGAAAACTAGTAGCAAAACTCACTTTGATATGCAGATGTACTGCCTCCCTTCACTCGTTGCACAAAACACCTCAAGGGATATTGACTTTTTATTGAGCGCTAGCTATTTTGGTGAAGCAACTGCAAAAGATTCTCTACAGAAGGGGGCAGCATTTTCTGCAACCAATATGCTGCTTTTACATTTCTTATGGACATTTACATGACACTTTGATTGGAAACAAACATTGAGTTGGAACGGCAGTTCTTGCACACAATGACTTGAACGAGCCTATTTTATGATCAACATATTGTTAATTCTTGAATAAAAATCCAGCAACAATACAGAAACATGCAGGGGGAAAAAAGCAAAGCAAAACATAAACCAAAAAACAAAAATGCTAAACAAAAAACCAGGCAAGACAAAAAGCAAATAAAACAAAAGAAAAACAAAAACCAACTGTTGTTGTGTTTTTTTTAAAGATTTATTCTTAACATTATCTTGGAAACTCTTATATGTATATATGCACTGACCCTTCAATCACTGTACCATATACAGTATGTAGTTTCTAATAGTATGAAATGATCTCACAAATGACTTAATCTTTTTTACCGTTTGCTACATTATCTGAACTGGTGTTGTCATTTATAAGTTGTGTATTGATCACTTGAGTGCAACTTTCTCTTAGTTATGTATTTTTGGGATTCACTGTCATGTGAAATTGCTGGGTTGTGTGTGAAATTGCACTGATAATGCTGACTTATTTATATCAAATATTGTCCTGAAAACAAAGCAACCAGCAGAACAAACCGTAGGCTATGTGTGACCCTCTGAAAATTGATCTACGCTGCACATCAGCAGGTCGTGATGCACTTAGTGCTGATAGTGGGTCACATGAATGCTCTATCCGGTTATTTGTGTTGACTAGCACAGTGTTTTGTTTGGCTTCCCATTCATCTCATAACTAAATAGATCATGTTGAGGAAGGATTATTGCAAGAGGTAAAATGTTTGGTAAAACACTGGCAAAATATGTAACTGGATATAATAAATACATATTGCTCCACTGATTGCACTTCCTAAGGCTGACATTGTTTTTTTTTTATTATGACTTCTTTATATTTGTTCTGAGTCTGATAAGATGCATCTGTTTTCCAGATTTGATGACCAAGGATGCATCACTGAGCTGGACTACCAGAATACACACACTGGGATCTACTGGTTGGAAATGACAAACTTCTGAATGGATGTTTTCACGTGTGGAGAGGATGCTGGTCTCTTCATCCTGCTGACGTGGTCTCGGTAGTTTCGGGTGCGTCTCCATTCCTTGTCATTTTCCATCTCCTGTTCTTCCAGAAAGGCCCACCTCAGCCCGAGAGAAGATGTGACCCAGGGAAAGGAATAATCTGGCTGCCTGTAGCCCCCTCCCTTTCTCCCACACGTTTGGCTCGTAGCTCCTTTCTCTCTGTCTTTCTCTCTCTCACTTGGTCTCTCTTGGAGATATTACCACTCTCACCAGGGATGGATGTACCGCCTGAAACCAGCAAGCATATAAAGAAGTCCACAAGTCAAAAGCTGGAGGATCAGAAAAAGGTAAGACATGTGGTTCATTCCTACCACTTCCTCTGTCTTCCGCAGGGCTGAAAGTTCAAGACCATAAGCAGTGCAGAATGGTTTTCTTGCTGTACTCAAAGCTGCTGCTGCTGTTGGGATTTGTATGTCCTGTTGGTTATTTATAAGCAGAGATTCCGGTAGTTCTGCAGGGGTGTAGGAATGATCTGTAAAGTGGAGGGAACACAAATATAACACAGTCATTATCAAGCCAACTATTATTAATTGTTATCATGTCATTAATATTCAGTAGGTCAATAAATTCTACCTATTATGGACTAAACCTTATATGGACGGCCACATTTAAAAAAAATTTTTAAGGACGATAAAAGGACTCAAAATACAACTGTATTTTCAGACATGGAACTGTGGATTAACTGTTTTGTATATATATATATATATATATATATATACAGTATTATTATTAGCATGGCTGTGATTAGGCCAGAGGCACGAGGCCGAGTGCCGGAGGCAATCATAGCCGCTGATATAGAGCCGGTATCGCTCGAGTACGAGAGTGATATTCGTTTATACAACAGTTCGACGGAACATGTGTGTAATTAAACAAGAAACAACGGAGTGCCTAATAAAACCCTCTTTTGTGTGGAACTACTTCCTTCCGCCACGGATTCAAAGCTCAAGTTGACAGTTAAACATGCGTCACTTTTAGAATTCATATCAAGGGCATGTGCTGCATCAATTAGGTTATTAGTGAGAAATAATGAGGTTATAAGAGAGAAACAATGCGGCAAGACGTGCAGTCAAATGAGAGCGAGAGAGACCGCGAAGCTAGATGTTTCTTCTTATATTAACTAACGTACTCTACGATTAGCTCAGTGAATAATTATAAAAAAACATAGAAATTTATAATGCTGAAATTATAAAATATTTCTATTATTATTATTATTATTTATTGTATTTTTATTTATTTTTTTTAGAAAAAGTTCCACAGTGAACATATAGATGGGGAGGGATTTTATGTAACTATTAAATAAATATAAATTATATTACATTTTATTAATGTTCTTTTTTATTAGTCCATATTTAGAGAGCTTTGGAATGTGTTTTTTTTTTTTTGTTATGAAAAAAGTTGACAACCATCATAAGCATGAGAAGAGGGGATGAAAGTTAGGTTAAAGATACTATAGACTCTAAAGATAGAATTTACTGGTGTTTGCACTGGTTAGAAGAACTGAAACACTTGATTTGAAGAAGCACTGGGAAGTTGTTTAGCGCCTCAGGTCTGCTCTACATTCTACATCTAGGACACTGTCCTTCTGTCGCTCACACTGCAGGTGAGAGTGGAGCTCCTGCTCTAAAGTGTGATTAGTTTTTAACACTTTGCCTATGGACATGAGAGAAGTGTGTGCACTGTTTGATCTGGATGGAGTCCCGCTGACCTGATTCTGGCTAATGAGGTACCTATGATAAGCCATCTTCTTCCCGAGAGTACCTAACCTGCAGAAGACACCCAGTAATCTATCAGGCCTGACACCTGCAGCATCATTAGGAGTTGATGAAGTTAGGAACCAGACTTTATTGGGGATTTTATTTCTGTTTTAGGCCTAACATCTACTGGGAGGTCTCATATTAGCTCTTTAACGATACAAGTGGCAGAGTAGGGGCAAAGAAAGATGGATGTGTATGTGTGTTGCAGGTGCAAGCTTCTGCTTACGTTTTGGAAAACTGGATTTTTTTTTTATACAGTAATTAGAGCCAGTTAGTTTCTTTAGTTCTGGGGTGTTACAAAGTATTTGTGAAATCTAGCTAACAAAATATATATTGTGTGTTGGAGTGTTCCAGACGCTACATTTATTTCTTTAGTTTTATTCAACTTTTTAAAATGCATTTTCAAAGACACTAAAAAGGATTCCATTAATTTATAGATATATCATGTTCAAATGCTGCTATAATGTGCCATTTCAGATTTGACATCATAAAGCAATGACTGCTAGGAATTCCGTGTAAATCTAACCAGCCATAACCACCAACAAGCGATAGATTTCTTAGATTACTTGAATTTCTTCACTCTGTATAGCCCCACCCTCTGAAATCTCATTGGTCAAAAATCCACTTCTCATAAATGTATGTTAAACATAAAATATATTATATGATTCTATGCTATGATTGTATCACATCACAAAGCAGTTTCATGTGCAGTGTGGACAGACAAATCACTAGATACTAGAAACGTATTCTGTCTGGTTATGACAGTTATTAATAACTGTTCAGGGCTGGCCTGTCGCATAGGCTAAATAGGCAAATGCTAGGGGTGCCATCCATCCATAGGGGCGCCCAAATTAGTTAAGTTTTTTAAATAATATTATTTTAATTAGGGGTGCACTATATATCGAAATACAATCAATATTGCATTATAGCTTAATGCCATAGTCATATTGCGAAGGTTGCGATTTAATAAAAAAATACCAATGCGCTGCAGTTTTCAGCCTGAAGCAGTAATGAGTTTGAGTGCAGCCCATGACATGCAGCACTTTACTCTGAAACATGCAGCGTATTTATTTATTTGCTGGTAAACCACCAAAATAAAAGCAGTTTAATATTTGAATTTGAGCAGAGATGCACCGATCGACCATAGGCCATAAATTGGAATAATAATAATGTATATTTTTTTTATTTCAGAGTCTGTAAACCCAAAAGAAGAGAAAATGAAGAGTTCAGATGCAAAAACCTTTAAGTGCCGTCTGAATTTTTTTTCTAAAATGACCATTTTTATCAGGCTGCTATATTTATGTTAAGTTATTTCACTTTAATGGCATAGAACTTAAACATAGAAGTCTGATAAAAATGCTAAGTTTAGAAGAAAATTTCAGACAGCATTTAGAGGCTTTTGCATCTGAACTCTTCAAATACATTAGCAGGCAGAGCAAGCTCACTGTTCACATTGTGCAAAGTATGAATGTATCTGAGGGGAACTGACTGTCTTAAGAAAAAGTTTAGATGGCATTTTCCTTTCATCTTGCCTCAGTATAATGCATTGTGTTTACAGCGGTAATCAAGGAAACAATGCATCACTGCTGTTCCTTAAGCGCCACCTGCTGACAGAGAGTGAATTTACATTTTCATTCAGCCCATCTGCTGTTTGGTATGTTTTGTGTAGCCTAATTTCATAAAGCTAAAGTCGGACCATTCTGTTTTTGCTTCAGGTTTTGAAATTATACAGTCTAAATTAGATCAAAATGTAGGCTAATAAAGCAACTAACCATATTCTTCATGCACTCATATTTTCATTCTTTCTTGTCTTTTGCTTAAATAAAATACATAAAAAATCAGTATTGGTGTGCTGTTAAACGACACAGTGGTACATCATTTCCATGGATTTCTATTATGCTATCTTGTAAAAAAAAAAAAAAAAAGTATATTCATTCTTCCAAAACTGATTGTACATAAAGCAAAATTGATCATGACTCAACTTCTTTTCTTTAGTGAACTGGTGCAAAAATGTTGCATTCGAACTTTAGGTCTGCGTCAGCCGTCAGGCAGCCTATCAGTGGACACAAGATGTGATGATGATGCAAGTGTCGTTGCATTTGAATGCTTTTGTTAGCCTATCCAGTTGAACCCACTAGATGCGGCGCTGCTACGTTGTTCATTCAATATATTGCGGAAAACGAGAGCATCAGTGTGGAGAAGATGTTGTTTACGTCAAAACTGAAACCAAGTCGTTCACACAGAATGCATATTTATCACATTTTCTAGCAGGACATCTATCAGCGTGGCACTCGCGTCTGGCACAAGAGAGCGGCATGTTTAGAAAGCCATGTAAAATTAATGTAAGTTCAACTGGTAACACTTTACAATAAGGTTCCATTAGTTAATGTTAGTTCATTTATTAACTAACATGAACAAACAATGAACAATACATTTATTACAGTATTTATTCATCTTTGTTAATGTTAGTTAATGAAAACACAGTCGTTCATTGTTAGATCATGTTAATTCACAGTGCATTAAATAATGTTAACAAGCACAAGTTTCGATTTTAAGATAGTTTGATTGACAGTAGCGTTTCAGCACAGACTGGACTGGCGTCTTACCTTAGACCCGCCCTGAGTGAGCTGAGCTGTCATCAGTCAGCCATTTTTTTTACCGCTGGAGCAGATGTAGACAAGAATGACTCCTAACAAGCGATTGAGGTGTTGGATGTAATAATGAACATAGCAATCGTCGTTTACATCTGAGCCGCTGAAGTCACAGTGTATTATGCTTGTTTTTGAAGGGAATGCACCCCTGATCTACATAAATGTGTCTATGTTCGCGCGAATCATTCGTGATCCAGCTTCACCTACAAGGTTTTTTTAACAAATCTTTGCAACTCGCCTTTCCTAATAATGTGCTAATTAGCAAGTTTCACAATGAATGCAGCTAAAGTAAACAGTCTCTCTGAGACTAGAGACCTCTCAGAGAGAGGTTAATTCCTTTAAATTAACATTTAAAGGAAAATGCTACAAATCTGCATGCTCTGAAAAGAGCTGTTTTTGACAGGGTAAAAAATGTGTTTTTTACACTACCATTGAGAAATTTTAACCAAACTATGTTACAGACTTTTCATTAAGACCCTAAAGAATCATATCAACTTGTGGAAAATGGGCATCCTATGACCCCTTTAAGCAAATTCCTGACAGTATTTTTTAACATCAAAAGAGGGTTTGCACTGGCACAAGCTGTTAGTAAATCTGGCCCTTAAAATTAAAACTTAAAAAATTTTTTTTTGCTATATCGATCAGTTTTATCTGCTTTTGTTTCAGGGTTTGCACCGTTCTGAATGATGCAATGTTACGACTGATTCTAAATGCGCCCATGCATTAATTAACCAAAACACCCCACTGCTTTGCATATCTGCGCAATCTGCTCATGTGCAGCACCCTAGCCACATTTGACCAGATGCGTATTCCCCTTTTAAATTGGACCAAAGGGAAACCAAGTTTCTCATTTTCCTTCTGCCTACAGCAACCTCCAGCAAAACGGCCAGGCTGAATGGAGGAAACTGCTGTGTTTGGCAGCTCTGCAGGGCTGTGTTCCCAGCAGAGTGCCCAACTCTACAGAATGTGGTGTGCTTTATTGTAAATGGCTAGATAAATGCACAATCACTTAAACACAGCATCGTGGCTCATACAGAGGTTACTGTGTTGCCTGCTCCGATTATTAAAACCGTCTGCGGTCCTGCCCATTTTACTCTTATCAGCCTTTTCGGAGTACTAATTATTGTGGCCCCTTTTGGGACGTGCTGGCTACAATGAACAATTTATATTACATTATGTATAGAGTCTGAGGGAGTGTGAGTATATGATACGGTTAATTGCTCCCATTTATCTTGTCTGGAGGAAGGTAGATTCTTTAGCATAGCCCACCTTCTTCCTGCCCATCCCTGCATGCTGGGAGGATCTGATAGGTGGATATTTCTGCATATTGTTGTTGGGAGGCAGTGGTCCATGTTCTGTCTCCGCTCACACCTGCTCTCCATTAGTTCAGCTTGGCAGGGAGTAGCACGCAATTATCAAGGCCTCCCTGAGCTCTGTGGCCAATCAGAAGGAGCTGTGGATTTGCTGACACTTGTCTGACAAATGGCTGCTGTGCAGGTAACCACTGTTACCTACCACTGTCATTGGCTGTGTTCAGAATAGCATTATACTCATTCAGTTTTTGTATGCGGTATGTATATTGCACGTTATGCTGATTTTCTCTATGCCTTGTATATTTGCCAAAATGTGCATTATTCATCAGAGCAGACAGCGAGGAGGAATACGGTTTCTGATAATGCAATGTGTTTGACACGTACTTGACACCTTCCTTTTTCAGTATGACTTATGAAGTCAAAGCAATATCTACTGCAATTTTTAACTTCTTTTTCTTGACTCATTATTGTATCACTCTACCAAAAGACCTTCCCTTATTTTCACACTTAGATTAAATGTGCTGTCATCATGTTCCATCCAAATATCAATTTTTTAAATAATCTTTATCATAATTATTTATTTTATTTTTATGTGTTTTATTAATATTGGCAATACAATTTTGAAAGCCCCCGAAATAGAAATAATAATTATGACAAAACTATCTGTTTTCTATCTTTATACAGAAACTAGGAAACAAACAGAAACAATAGTTATTAAGGGGAGAATATTAAAAAAAAAAATGTTTTAAGCATTTTAATTGTTAAATATATTTCAGTGTATTAAAAATATAAATATTACAAATTATACAAATTATATTAAAACATTTACAAATAGTTATTGATAAATTAATAAATAAATAAATAAATATATAAAAAATATATATCCATCCATTCCCCATACCGCTTAGGGTTATATATAATAATAAATAATCATATAAATAATGAATATTAATAACAGTATAAACAGCATGATTTGAATGGCTGATGACTTGAATGATTTTAAGTCATCCTGTCGTCCTCTAGTGTATCCTGACCCCATGTTTGAGGACCACTGCCCTATTCTTTTTCAGGTGATACTTATTAAAAAAATAGTAGGTATTATATATCATGTACTGTGCAGTAACCAGTGTGTTAGCATTCAGTTTTGATGACCACTGAGTGACATCCAATCACTGTGGAGGTCTTGTCACAGGAAGTCAGTATAATCTCAGTATCATTTCTGCAGTGTCTGAGCCCAGTGCTGTGATGCCGCCATACCCCCATGGTTGGCAAATGTATGCTCTTAGCATTAATAAACTGGGTCTTTAGAAGATGTCAGATTAGTCTAATTTTAGTGTTTCACAGTCATAAAAATGCAGTGCTTCTCGTAACATTGCTGTAACCACTCTGAAATGGGATGTTGTTTTCCTTTGTAACAACTTGAAAAACTATTTCACCAACCCTATTACACAGCTTGTCGCTTTTAATTTGCTTCTACTCTTTTTAACAAGCCTGTTTTTTTCTTCAAAGGTTAGCATGTAATTCTGAATCTTCCCTTTTCATTCAGTTTTATTCAGCTATAAACCTGTTTCCTGGTTCACTGCATGACAAGCAATATTATCTTGGGTTAAATAGTGATTTGGCGCTGTGTAACGTGAAGGACCTGCAGTCAGAGGCAGGTTTGGGATGCGGTTTGGGTCTCTAATCTTCTTATCGTGAGCTGGCACACAGTCTGAAGGGCGGCGTTGAAGCAATGAACCCACTTGACCTCGGGCCGACTGCTTCTGGCAGGAGCAACACTCCCCTGCATCGCAGCACTAGCACGCTAATTCAAAAGAAGCCCCCTTTGCCCTACTCCCCCTTGTGATGGAAGACTGTTACTTGTCTGGGTCTGAGCGCACAAGTGCCGGTGGCACCGTCCCGAAGAGTCGGACTGTCTGGGTGTCACAATATGACTGAGTCACCATAAAAATATAACCGACAGCTCACAGGAAACTGTGAAAATGCAAGAGGAGAAATACAACATTGCCCCTTTTCCAGCAAGAAAGGAAATTTGTCACTCAGTGTCGACTTTCAAAAGAAACATCACTTTTGCACGCACACTTTTTGTCTGTCTTTCTCTCCTTCTCATTTCTTAACCTTGGCAGTTTGTTGAGTGTTGGGAAAGAGAATGATGTGTCAGTGGTTTCACATCTGTTGTATGTCTGAAGTTATTATTTTACAGTATTAGGCCCCGTCCACACGGACACGCGTTTAGCTGTATACGCATACATTTTGTATCGTATAGGCGTTTCGTCCACACGGATCCGGCGTTTTGGGAGAGTGAAACCGATATTTTTTGAAACCTGGTCCCAGAGTGGATAAATCTGAAAATGCCACCCTTGCGTGCATTTGCGTGCAATCCGTATATTTTCTGAAACAATGACGTCATCAGCCCACGTCAGCCCAAATGTATTGTTCGTTTGTATACCGCGCCCAAGGTTTATGGGCATACACTCTTAAAAATAAAGGTGCTTCAAACGGTTCTTCAAGCGATGCCAAAGAAGAACCATTTTTGGTTCCACAAAGAACCATTCAGTCAAAGGTTCTTTAAAGAACCATCTCTTGCTTATCTTTTTATAATCTGAAGAACCTTCTTTCACCACAAAGAACCATTTGTGAAACAGAAAGGTTCTTCAGATGTTAAAGGTTCTTTATGGAACCATTTAGACAAAAAGGTTCTTCTATGGCATCGTGAAGCACCTTTATTTTTAAGAGTGTAGTCAAAGTCTTCTCCGTTTTTAGTGTATCTCTGTGGCAGAATTACAGCGCCACATACTGGTCTGGCATGTACAGTATACTACATCGTTTTGTGGTTTCGTGTGGACGCAGATATTTCTTGAGACAAGGGGGAAAAAAGATTGGATAGGGAAAGCTCTGGCTTCATGTGGACGTAGCCTAAATGTAAATGATAGGTTATATTCATTTTTTTACTTTTGAATTTAGAATTTAGAATTTTTTTTACTATTATTATTGCTCATACTAAGGGTTGAGAATTTATACTCTATAGACGCAAATTGAGGGATATGGTTTTGTGTTTAATGATAGGTTCATAGAAATAAAACGTGGACCTTTGGACTATAATATTTCAGCCTATATGTATTTAATTTTATAGAGGTAGGGATGCAATGATATATAATTTTTCTCAGGCTCTGAGTAAATGTTGTGTTGCAGCTTGCACTTAATTTTTTATTATTTTATTTTATTATCTTCAATAATAGGTGGGGTCCAATGATCATTTAACTATACTTCATTGTCTTAAATTTATTGGCCTGTTTTATTCTTTGGACCAATAAAATAACATAAAAAAATAATGTATCCCTATATTGAAAATATTGTGCACTTTTTTGAGCTCTTTGACTTGGGCCCCACATAGCAACCAGTCTGAAACTATAGCAACCACATAGCAACATGCGAACAACCATACTGAACACTTTAGCATCAGTATAGCAATACAATATCAACCACCCAAAACACCCTATTTTTGAATTCTATGAATTTCCTTCATAAAATGTATAAGTCTAGATTTTAGCTTTTTTATTTGTTTCCTAAGCATTAAACCCGAACCCAAGCTTAATGTTATGACATTATCCTAGTCTTATTTGCTTTGACACTAAAGTAATTTTAACACCATATTGTTAGACATAGATCATTTCTGGATTGAAATTCTGCCTGAATGGCTCATTGAGTTTCAGATCTTGGTGGTTTTTCCTCCCAGGGATCTTTATATTGTAGAATACATCCCCCGCAGCCCTATCTAACCAAAGAATTCAAATAGCTTCCCTAAAGCTCCAGGAATCCTTTTCCTTCCTGCTTTACTCATGATGCCAGTCTCTCTGGTTATTGGTTTTACTGTGGTGAGATGAGATTGCTTTCTCCTCCAGCTCGAATATCCGTCAACAATTGTGCCTATGCAGAGATACAGCAACGCTGTGCCTGTTAGAGGCCAGTTTTAAATCACAGGGAAGCATATGTGCTTACAGCGGGATTGGGAATTCAAATGGATTGCCAGAGCTGTATGGAAAGTATATGTCCACCATAAACTTTCATAGCAGGCTTTCTCCAGTCGTATCGACGCTAACATGCTGATTTCCTGAAGTACGGGAATGTCAGAGAGGACTACCGCAATCTAACCCAGCAAAATGTGTCTTTGAAATAGAATCCCATTATTTGACTAGTGAGGCGAAAGTCTAACTGAGTTGCATTGTGGGCCGAGGAATAAAAGAAGAACAATTTGTATCTAATATTGCAACCAATATAAATGGTAATTATGTTGGGGCTTCAGACACGCACTCTCTCACGGTAATCAAAGAGCCTGGAAGCACACGGCTCTAAATCTAGTTTCAGGATGCCCTATCAGAAATCAGAGCTGACAGTATAGTGGTAATCATAAGTCGGGAACTAATTCAGCAAAGCTTATCATATTTCTTTTTCCACCTAATGGGAAAACTCAAGGGTCAGTGACCTGTGCTACGAGTTTAAACTCTGAACACTGTGACTCATTGTATGCCTCTTTATTAGAGCATATTATGCTGATACTGAGTGCTTAAGAGTTGGGTGGTTTGATTTCAGACCTCCGTGTACGCTTGGTTGATGATTTTTCATTTAGTTACGATCATCAGGTCGTAAATTTGCATTCATGTATACTTGAATAATCCTTCAATATATTGCAGGTGTAATTCACAAAAAGACTGAATTGCATATATTTATATTATATAAAAAATGCAATGTATTATATAATTAAATAACCCACTGTGTCTGTATGGCATTCATATAAACTGTCATTCATATAAAGTCTGTCCATTACAGTTGAACTCAGAGGGTTTATTAACTAAAATATTGAATTGTTTCAATAGAATATTATATGATTATATGATCATTTATTTATTTAAATAATTAAAATTCCCATCACTCCGTCATTTGGATTTCAGAGAGGCCAACATGAGATCAGATCAGGGGCAGTACGGGGACTTGGGGTAAAAATGCTACTAAAATGAATAAAAATGCCTCCCAAATTGATGATACTGGGGAAAAAATGTCCCTGCACAGTTAAACGATTATGACTATTGCAATTAATACCTGTATAATTCAAGTAATTGTATGGGCCCGACCACACAACCTCTTTATTTTTATGCTAGAAACATAAAAAAAAAATCCCTATCAGGTAATTGGATGACAGTTAGTTTCTTTTTACACGCCAATATAGGTGCAACCAAAAATAACATAAATCAACTTGAAAAATAACTTAAGGCTGGTTGTGTTCACATCAAACAAAGATTTTATTGGGTAACAAGATATTCCACTCAAGCTTTTTCCCAGTTCACCAGTCACTCATTTTCATCCCTTCCGGGATGAGTGGATGGTCTATTTAATTATAAATATCTTTGCTCTGATAGCTCTGACTCCCACACTGCATTGCAATATAAACCCTTTAAACCACAGTGTTTGTTTTTGTTACACCTGTTCGTCGGGAAACATGACGGATGACTGACGTATTGTTACATCTGCATTCCTCAACAGCAGTGCATCATTTTCCAGAACTTTAGGATGTCAAATTTCTTGCATGCTATTCTATTTTCTACCTGTGAGTTGTGTTGTGGTCTCACATTACTCTCTAAGAGCAAGTGCAGTTGTTGTTTATTGAGCAACATGTTCATGATTTTTATTGTGTCTTGATCATTTTTTAACAACCTCTTCACAAATTAAAAGAAATTAATACTTTTCTTCAGCAAGGATGCATTGAATTAATCAAAAGTGACAGAAAAGACATTTATGTTACACAAGTTTTCATATACATGCTGTTCTTCTAAACTTTCCATTCTTCAGAATCCTGAGAAAAAAGTATCATGGTTTCCACAAAAATGTTAAGCAGCACTCTTATCAACATTGATAATAATAATAAATGTTCCTTGAGCATCAAATCTGAAAATTAGAATGATTTCTGAAGGTTCATGTGGCTGCTAAAAATTCAGCATCACAGGAATTTATATTTGAGGTTTTATTCTAAAATATAAATAAAATAGCAACAGTTATTTTAAACTGTACTAATATTTCACAATGTTACTTCTTTTACTGTCGTTTTGACCAAATAAATGATGCCTTGGTGAGCACAAGAGAATTCGTTCAGAGACTTTTGAATGGTAATGTTTGTTTTTATGAAAATATACCTGAAAACATGGTTGACTGCAAAATTTGAATTGATACTGTTATTGAAAAAGCGTATTAAATTATCCTGGTTTAATTGAATTTAGTTTAATCTGCATCTGTAATGTAATGCCTTTTAAATAATGTATTTTCCCAGCAAGCTTATCTCAAGTTTAGAGTGTCTCAAGTAGAGAGATTTATAAACTTTTATAATAATTTCAAGTATAGAATGTAGAAACACAGTTGCATAGTTTGATATCTTCCCATCTGTTGCAGTCAGAAGCCCTGGTCACAGGGGATTGTGCAGTGAGGATTGGCGTGTTTGTGCATAGCCACGGTTACATCTGTCACAGGTGACTCATGAGATGTGGGGGCACTTTGCACCATGGGATACAAAGCAAGATGAGCTGGAGGGATATTTGTGTGTGTCCTTATGGCACTAACTGGCCAAGAAATGCAGTCCTGAATTGACATGAGACTCAGATTCACTGCGGCTGCCACAATTGGTCACTTTTGCATGGTTTAAACCTGCAAAACGCACCAAGACTGATGTATTGCGCCTTCTAAAGCACTTTACCATTGTCAGATGACACTAATATTATAGCAAGACCTTAAGCAATAAACATTAAAGTACACAATGTTTCAAAAGTCTAGTCACAAGACCCAAAATGATCTTTCAGCTTCAGTGTCAGCTCTGTAACTTCTCATCCCCCCAAAAAAGTCATGTGTTTAAACTTGAATTCAACTCTGTTTAAAGAATGTCCTTTAGAAATGTAATCTTGGCATCACTCTGAATATCATTCCATTTCCATCAGTCTTTAGATACATTTACCGGCTTCACATCAACAGTTATTAATCGCAGAACTGAGCTGCCGCAGACAAGCATCCATTACTCTCATTGTCCCTTTTGACAGGCACGGAATCATGGTTTTTCACTCCTGCCCATAACGTCCCACGCTACAGTGGAGTAAGTGCCTGTGCCTGGGATCACAACAGAACGTAACGGCTGATTTAGGGGCAAATCGTCTTTACTTGCCGTGAATGTCACTATAGCCGTCCGTCTCATAGGCAGAGCACAAAGCATCAAGGTTTTACTCTTGACACACTCTCTATCTTTTTCTTCTCTACTGGCGGCGGAGGAAAGATGCGTGTACATTAGGGTGGTCCTTATTTTTGGGCTTTTGAAATCTTCTGCTCTCACCCACCCAGTCAACTCCCCTTCATAAGAAATGAAAACAAATCAAATTTCACTGATATTGGACTACATTTGGGGTGTGCTCAACATAATTGAAATTCTGTCTTAATGAGAGAGAGAGCTTGTGTGAATTAGGCTACCTCTGTGCGTCCCTCAACAGTGTTCTGCAGCAGCGTCTCTAAACAGCGCGAAGAAAGAAATGTCATGTGTAGCCTTTAAGTTGCTACACTATATAGGCTAACTGATAAAATCGTCAGGGCAGCGCTGACAATACCTTTTTGTGCAAACTGCGTGAGCGAGCACGTGTGATTGCAGTAATTCCTGTGTGCTGTATAGGTACTAATTTCTGTTATTACAGTTAACTATGCGAAGTGATATGGAACTGTAATGCGGTCAAGAGAGCTGCCTGGAACTACGTTCGCTGAAAATAATTGCACACCTCAGAACGTTCGTCAGCCAATCAGATTCAAGCATTCAACGGCCCCGTAGTATAATTAATAATTAATCAATACCATTAGTAAACTGTGAATTAGGTTAAAAACGAACAGTGTCGTTAGTCTTAAAATGTTAAATTATGTCAGCGCTGATAGCCTCGTGGGCAACACATCGACATGTAGCGCTGTTGAGCTTCAGGCGTCCCGAGTTCGAATCCCGGCTCACGGACCTTTCCTGATCCCATCCCCCTCTCTCTCTCTCTCCCCCACTTTGCTTCCTGTCCACTTACTGTCCTATCGAAATAAAGGCCAACTGATTTCTCTCTACCATCGCTTGTTGGTAAGACATTATAAATGTAACTGATGAAATGTTTTGTTTTCCATAGTTCAAGATGTTTTGCACTCTAAGGCTGGTATGAGTAAGTAAATGCTGTAGTGTTGACCTCTTGTGGGATATTTTGGCTGTGTGTGGGCAGCTTAGCAGTGAACCGATCAGGATTTATGAAGAGATCAGAGCAGTCTCTATAAACTTACTTCTTATCTTATATGGAGGTGTTTGCTAAATGTGAACTTAGTCAAATATGTCCTAAAGCCAAGCAGTTTCATAACTGTTTATTAGTTTTTCTTGGCTGGCTTTTCATAAAGGGAAAATAAAAGTTTGTCACGACATTTCAGTGATGTTTGAAACCATTAGTGAGAGAAACAGTGGAACGGAGATAGAGAGATCATCTTAATAAGGCAGCACTGGTTTTGGAAGTAGCTGAGTTGTGGAAAACAAATGGCCCTGTGAATAAGACAGTGCTTCTCTTAGCCTGCGGTAACTGCACACTTTGGGTTTGTGGGAAGATCCTTCAAGGTCAACACTAACAACTTCTGGGTAAAGCCACATAATATCCATTTCCCCCATAATATCTCCAAATGGTTTTCAAGCTCTGAAGCAAACCAGTCTTGTTTTAGTGTCCATGACATTGACCTGTCATCCCTGAGCTCATGAGTTACATAAGGCTAGCTGATCCCAGCTGACCAATATCGTTTTTTAAATTAAAACTGGATTTAAGTTGTCAAACAACTAATTATAGAAGGTTTGAATGATGAAAAAAGTAGCTCTTGTGCACTCAAGATCTAGATCCATGGCACATTAGCAATATTTTAGAATACTTTTCCATAGCTTGTAACTATTTATGATAGTATTTTTTTATAATTATTTTATTTTATTAATTTTACTATCCTCACAGGGATCTAAACTTTTAAACAATAAATTAAACCCATTTGGCTATAAGTTTCACAGCATACTTTGTATAATGAGGAAGCATTCATACTGAAATGGACTGATTTCGAATACCCTAGATAGGCAACAAACCTCTTAACATTTATAGTTGATTCCAGTAGTTAGCATGTTGCTAAGCTAATGACACGATTCTGTAATTATTACAAACTATAGTACACACAAATAATGGGTAAAATAGTCATATTATTTTGAATGCCCTAGATGGGTACCAACTCTTCCAACATTTACGGTTGATACATTAGAGTTTATTATCAGCTTGTGGCTAAGCTAACAATGTGATACTCTAATAAGCACAAAATATGTTTTGAACACACAAATATTGTACACACAAATACATTTCAGTATTTAGTTAAATATAATCAAAATCAGCATTTAAGGTTCTGTAATTATTACAAACTATAGTACACACAAATAATGGGTAAAATAGTCATATTATTTTGAATGCCCTAGATGGGTACCAACTCTTCCAACATTTACGGTTGATTACATTAGAGTTTATTATCAGCTTGTGGCTAAGCTAACAATGTGATACTCTAATAAGCACAAAATATGTATTGAACACACAAATATTGTACACACAATTACATTTCAGTATTTAGTTAAATATAATCAAAATCAGCATTTAAGCATCTCTATTATCTTGGATTAGTTTTTTCTTTACACAGATCACATTCTTTTTTTAAACATCCATCACATTTCAGGGCACAGACACACCAGCAAAGGTTTCCTCACCACCTTTGTTTTTCTCTGCACAGATCATGAGATGAGATGACTGCTTTGGTAGTTTATTTACTGAAAGACCCAACAAGCGCCATCTCTCACTCTTGCTACCTCGATGGCTGATAGATTTAACAAAGACTGTTTACAAAGCAGAGAAGAACCGAGTTGGTTGTCATATATCTTGTCTACAGGCTCTTAGTGTTTGATATAGTTGTGTGCTCCACACAAGGACAATTTCTTGCAGTCAGCCGAATTTTAATGCACTATTCTCAACAACAACACATGAATTGCACAACATCAAAGTAATGGGTAGCTGTAGAACACATCCTAGACACCCAAATAGTGCCATATGACTGCTAATTCATTTTGTCGTGCACAGACTTCATTACTGCAGCACCTCATGCTTGGCTTAATCTCTTTTTGACATTCACATGCGCCACATGTGAAAGGTCAAATGGTTTGTTTAGATTTTTATAGTGTGAGCTGCATCTGTTGAGCCATTACATCACCCAAAACAACTAGCCAATTACTATATCAACAGAGGGCAAGTATTGCAGGTCTCTGCCAAAAAGAGCAGCTCTGCTACTGTAGGTCACAATTCATTGTTAATAATAGTGGATGCAGTCCTATGAAATTGTTGTGGTCGAGCGATAGAGATGTGGCTTGTGTGTTGGATGATTTTTACCTATGCTAGGATGTCGTTTGCCGGGTAACAACAGCTTTGCCAACAGCAAACCAGCTTAAACCAGGCTAGAGTTTTCAACAGGGTTTGATTGGAAAGGTTGCCCACATTCCTCATCACCGCTCTGCCCTCCTCCACTTTGAAAGCATTTTACTTCTATTAAGTTAGAACAGGGGTAGGCAAGTTCGGTCCTAGAGAGCCGCAGTCCTGCAGAGTTTAGCTCCAACCCTAATCAAACACACCTGAACAAGCTAATCAATGTCTTCAGGATTACTAAGGCTATAGGCAGGCGAGTTTTGTTTTCAGGGTTAGAGCTGAACTCTGCAGGACTGCGGCTCTCTAGGTCCGAACTTGCCTACCCCTGAGTTAGAAGTACACCTCAGGCACTTCAGCATCTGGCTGTACTGTAGTAATTGCCCTCTAGCAAGAGATTTTTATGTTTTATGTATATGTGTTTACACTTTACACTACCAATTAAAAGTTTGGGATCGTATGATTTAAAAAAAATGTTTTTAGCCTCTTATTCTCACCAACTCTGCATTCATTCGATAAAAAAATATAGTAAAGCAGTAATGTTGTGAAATATTATTACAATATAAAATAACTGTTTTCAATTTTAATATATTTTATATATAAAATGATTTCTCTGATGGCAAATCTGAATTTTCAGCAGCCATTACTTCAGTCACATCATTACATTCAATGTCACATGATCCTTCAGAAATCATTCTATTATTCTCATTCAAATTTTCTTATTCTTATTATTATCAGTGTTGACAACAGTTGCTTAATATTTTTGTGGAGACCGTGATAGTTTTTGACAGGGTTCTTTAATGAATAGAAAGTTCAAAGAACAGCTTTTATTCGAATCATCTTTTGTAACATTAAAAAGGGCTTTCCTGTCACGTATGATTAATTTAATGTGTCCTTGCTGAATACAAGTATTAATTTCTTTAAAAAAAAAATCTGTATAGTATATAAAATATGGGACAATTTTGTAAACTAAACATTTTAATTAATTCATTTTTCAATGTTATATGTTTTTATATAATTTTTATGAGTAAATCAATATTTTTTTATGGGAAGGACTGCTTATATAGAGTTGTTGCACTATGGAAAACATCTGTGTTCCAGTGTTATTCCAGACTGAATCTGGCCCACAACAGTGCAGATACCTAAAAGTATATTCAGGTCCTTCTCTGTTAGTCAGGTGCCATGGCATACTTTGGATGTTTCCACGAATGGAAAGTGTGCAGCCTGCGGAGAAAAATATATAATCTTTTTCAGTAGAGAGAGGGGGACCATTTGGATGACTGGCACGGATCCTAGAAAATCTTCCTAAGAATTTGCTCCAGGCAAGACATCATATAAACGCTGCAGGGTTCTGGACTGGCGTTGGGTTAATGACAATGCATCATGTCAAAATAGTGTTTGTTTGGTATCAAACAAGAATAAAGTGCAGCCCCCCTCTCTCATATGTTCTGTTTCCCCTCAGAAGGAAATCGATCAGGTGGATTATCTTTGAATAGGGGGAATTGTCCTGATTGCTAGTTCCCAGTGTCTGTAACCATGCATCATGGCTACATTGACTCAAAGTGAGGGGAAATATCAAACTCCCATTTAGACTGTTACTCAAACAAATGGCTTCTGTTTATTGATCACTTCTACTTTTATTGTAGCAATTCATAAAGAGTAAGCTGTTCGTTTTATGTGTCAACACTTGAAAACAGTGACGAAGGAAAGATTAATCTGTAGATAAAAGCTTTTACTTAAGTGGATTGAAGCCTTGCCATTATAGTCTTCACAATGTCCTCACATAGTTGTACCATAATGTGTTCAATGGATAAGTTAGTGTTATACAACAGATCACATTCATTTCTTAGCAAGATTGATTTTGTTCTCTTCTTAGCAATTATGTGGTTAGGGATTGCAGTTGTCTGGGTTGTTTCTTGAACTAGTTGTTCTTCCAAAGTGGTGCCATCTTTCAGTAATGGTCAGATTGTAATACTATGGTATTTTGTTATATAGTATGTATATTTTGGATACTTTATGACATTGAATGTGGCTTATCCATTCAGAATTTTGAGTCTGAATTATACATTTTGTAATATTATTATGTTGTTAAAGAAATTAGGCATTGGTCAGGGCCAGGATTAATTAAACAATACAGTAATATATTTAATACACACATAAATACATTTGTTGCTTTATTTTTTATAATTAATCATTCAAAATCAGAATTTAAAGCTAGATATTTTATTATTAGTTTTGCTGTTTTGAATAATTAAATTTTTAGCCAATTAAAAATATGTAATATGTTTTTAAATAACATGAGGCTGCGTAATCTTATTTAATATTATCTGAAATAAACAGAGAAAATAATCAAATGTAAAACATTTCATTTGTAATGTATTTAATTCACTGGATTATCCAAAAGTGATTAATTATTAAAATGTTATTATTATAATATATAGCAGATAGCATACGCTGCTGCCATGGTATTAAATTACTAATACTGTTATATAATATTTTTCCTCATATCACCTACCCCTGATTACCATATTCAATACTCAACTTTTGGTTAGTGTGACAAAAATGTAGTCTGTAGATAAAAGAAACACATATCTTGGACAAAAATACCTTTGACAGCACCATACAATAATCCTGTAACTTGTTTTCCTGAAGCTTGGAAATCTTACAGCCAGTGCTGATAAATATTATATAACGTTACCTCAGTTCTCTTACTCAGTATATGTTCCGCTTTCTCACAGTCTCTTAGTCATACTCATAGCGTCTCCAGCTGTCATCCCCCTCATTAGTTTACTCTCTGCAGATGTATGCCACGTTAGCATCTTGAAGACAGACAAGCTTAGTGGACTGAACCACTGGGAAACTGAGCGGGTGTGAGAGTGAGAGTGAGTGGGAGAATGAATACAGACCCCAGTATCGTCTCAGCACACCTGCACCATTCCTCATCAGCTTTAATCCCCCACAATTATCAGACACTTCATCAAACCGACATGCAGCGACTGCCCTCACCAACCTCTCAACTGCTATTAAAACGAACACACAGACACGCACACAACTCTGTTATATTTTAATTAGGTCTGCTGATTAAATGCTGTAATCAAACTTATTGTTTGAAAGCGTTTACATGATTTTATTTACATGAATTTATCATCACAATTAATCTTAATATATTATCGATTGCAAAATTTCTAGTTATTTCTGGTCATTACTATTTAATATTTATTAATTGTGAATTTTTATGAATTCAGTATACATTAGATTAGTTCCATTGCCTCATAAGCCTTTTAGGCCTGTTGTTATGCTATTATGAAGTATGAACACAGAGTGGGTGCTGCATCGAAAGGTCATGCAGTCTACATGAAAATTAATTTAGTTTCAGAGATAAACACATACTGTTGAGGCCTCCACCGTTTATTCAGAGTTATGAAAGAAGAGAAAGAGGCTCTGTGCTCAGATGACCAGATGTGTCTTCACTACTTACCTCCAGGCCCAAACTACTCAAACCAACAATTGTGTTGAATGTCTTCACTCAAATCTGCTGCAAAATCAGCCATTTCCCCCAACGTTTTAGTTTGCATGGTGAAACTCTTCTCCTCTGAGGTCTGTGAACTCAAGGAAAGCTTGATCTCAAATGTGAGAAATGTGTTTTAGTTGTTTTCATTCTGACTTCTGCAACTAAAGTTAGCGAAGAAGTGATGCAGGCCTGCAGGATGTCTGTGGCTTTTTAAAAAAAGTTCCACCAACACCTCTTCCGCGCTTGTCCCTGGAGCTCAAGCATTAAAGAAGTCTATTTTGGTGAAAGTTCAATTTTAGATCTGTCGATAGGAGCTGCACGTCCATCCCTGACTGTTGCTGTGGCAACCTCTGCCCTGTTTTGTGAGCAGCAGCAGTAAAGCAGTCATAATTTGTGGACCATGGAGACTGAAGACCTGTTGGGTGGAAAGTAAACCACAGGCATTCAGTAGAAAATGAGGACTATTGACCACTCATGCATAAAGTTATAAGCCAGCGGAGTAGTGTAGAAAGTTGAAGTTATTGTTTTTTTCTTTTCAGAGAAATTTAAAGGACAGGACTTTTTGGCACAGAATGTGCAGAATCTGAATTCAGCACAGAATTCTGCTAATTTAAACCCCCATAATTAACAAAAATCACCTACCCTTCTTGGTTACTATTGCTTGATCTTAAAAAAAGTCAGACATATAAAGTCAAAAATGTTTATGACATAAAAGGTCAAAATTGAGGGGAAAAGTCGTAATTTTGACAACATGGTTATAATTATAAGTCAAAATTATGACATACAGGTTGACAAAAAGTAAAAAAAAATTATATTCTGCTAATTTAAACCCCCATAATTAACAAAAATCACCTACCCTTCTTGGTTACTATTGCTTGATCTTAAAAAAAGTCAGACATATAAAGTCAAAAATGTTTATGACATAAAAGGTCAAAATTGAGGGGAAAAGTCGTAATTTTGACAACATGGTTATAATTATAAGTAAAAAAATTATAATTTACTTTTCTTCTCTCATAATTCCACATTTTTGTCATAATTTTGAATAAATTCCTTTCATCTAGTTGTTAATGAGTGTAGTACATGGTAACAAGTGCACTTTAAAAATAAATGTGTCTCAATTGTCTAACAAGACCAGTGAGAGGGCAACAAAGAAAGAGAAAACAGCAGGAAGTGAACCTTGGAGGGATAGAGTGTCACTCAACCGTGGGGCTTTGCTTGTTTCTTGACACGCTCGTCCCAGGGAGCTGATTTCCTCTTGTTTTACTTGAAGTTCTTCAAGTGTTCATAACATCATAGTAAACTTTTCCAACAACAGCCAATCCGCTGTGGCCCTCTGCACTGCTACACAGCCATTACTCATTACGTAACGTTCAAAAGCTGGGATACATATATAGGGCGACTGAATTGTCCCTGGAACCCAAACTGGGTCTGATACTTCTTCTTTTTTTCTGTGGTGCCTCGCCAAGTCTCGTCTTAGCTTAGATCCCTGTTTCCCTTACATGGCCTTTAAATGTCACTTTGGCTCCAAATTAAGGAGTTCATACATGAAAAGAAGTACTGAATGTTGCTGGAAAATACAGGTAGTTTTATTCTGTCAGCGATGTGACGGCACAATTCTACTACTTGTAATAGCTCTTTAATGTCCCATGTCATTGTCTTTCTTCATTTTAATACAGATCTTGTAATTATATAATGATCAAACCTCTTTGTGGTTTCTCTACAGTATCTTCAGATCTCTGGTCCATCTTGTCCAATAATGGTCTCATCTCAGTCTCTCAAAGGGGAATATCAGTTCTCAACAAAGGCACAAAATGAATTTATTATGATTCTCTTCTCTTTCTTTGAGGAATGTGATAATGATGTCAATTTTCTAAGCTCATCCCAGGCTTTTTTCTCTCCCTTTTCCTCAGCAATCAATTTGCAGCACGACTAATTGTGGATTAAACATCTGAATGTCTTCCTCTCTCACTTCTGCCAGAGGGGTGAGAAGAAAGTGAACGAGAATAATCATCTTGCTCATCTCTTGTCACCTCGTACGGTCTTGCCATGGCATATTTGTGCCTGGGAGGTTTGCGGTGGGGTGGGGGTTGGTCTTCATGGTGGTGGGAGCAGTCAAATGTACTGTCAAACTCGAAAGCTTAGCTTATGTAAACATGAGATGCCACACATATCCAGAGATGTAGTCGGCACCGTCACACTGCCTGTGCATTAAGAGACGCCATGTGTCAGGACTGCAGAGCTCTTGGAAGACAGGTTTGAAAACTTGCTGCTTATTTTTTGCAGCTAGATATTGCTACATATGACATTTTATTTTGGAAACACATCTCAGTTGTATCCGTCATTTATAGGATGGAAAAATGCACTGTGGGCTTGGCAAATAAAGTGAGGGCTAAAGAATCAAAGTATAGACTTATGTCTGAAGGTCATGCACTTTTTTACTCACCCAAAGTTTCTTCGTATTGTCTTTAGTCGCAGACTCCCCTTTGCACTCACCAGTGGTCTTTGACTTTATACTGACACCTACTGGCCTGGAAGAAACTGACTGTTTCTTCTTCACATCTGTGACTCTTATTGTTTGGTTCCTTTGTATCTTTTTCTCTGGCCACATCTGAAATTGCACACTTACTTACTATATAATAGGTTAAAAGCAGTATGTGAAGAGAGTACTATAACCGATTTAACAGTATTCATAAAACAGTAGGCAAAAAGTACATGGGTAACCTACTATTTCCAGTCAGATTCTGTGCACATCCAGTGGACATGCTACTATCCCATAACGCTACGGGAGAGGATTTGTTGTTGAAAGTGAAGCATCGAATTTGATGCTGGTAGGTCACATGACAGTGACAACTAAGGGGCAGTTATGGACTAATGGTAAGAGAGTTGGACTTGTAAACTGAAGATTGTGGGTCAATTCCCAGTACTGTCAGGAAACACTGCTGTGTGTGTGGGGTTAAATGCAGAGCACAAATTCTGAGTATGGGTTACTATTAGGGATGCAAGAATAGAGTTAGCCCATAGTTCAATACATACCTTGGTTTTTTTAACCATGGTTTTCGGTTCGTTTTGGTTCTGTGGCTTGGCACATCAGTGTTTTTTATTATTTTAGGCAACAGGAAAAGTAAGAGGTTAAGGAGAAAAAATACAGTGAACACCCCAACTGTCTTTATTTTTTTGTCTCTCGTAGGCCTGTCACGATAACTACTTTTTGTTGGCCGATATATATTGCCCCAGAAATAATTGTGATAGACAATATTATTGTCATTTTAAATCCATTTTATGTCATTGATTAAATAATGATAATATTTCAGCAGCACTAGTCAGTGCAGTTACATTGTTATTCCAGCAAGGGACTGTATTTATCAATGAGTCATCATTAAACCATTCCGTCAACACATCACCTGGGTAAAGCTGAAGCTGATGTTTCACTTCGCAGAAATTGATTCAATGCATTGCACAGCCAGTTGTGGGAAATCCTCTTAAACTTTGAAAGGATACTAAGACAAAGATATCACTTTCATCTTCTGACAACTGATGGCAAACGTTTATTTTTCATGAATATATGACTTGACCTGAAAAAGGACAGATGCAGGTAATTGCACACGATCAGTTCACCTGCCACTGTGTGTGTGTGTGTGTGTGTGTGTGTGTGTGTGTGTGGAGGGGTAGCGCGATCCTCATTTCACTATATAGACTCTCGCCCACACACAAACAGAGCCAATTCGGAGATAAATATAACGCACTGAAATTATTTCAACACCAAACTGGAAAAAAAGCAATGCACAAGCATGTATTGAACTGTGGATGTCATACTGAATGGTTCAAAATATTATATTGAGATTTGTGGAATCCTTAGTTACCATAATTGGCTACATGTTACGTCACGTTCAATATAGAACATGAAAAATATAGTAAGTACATACTACACACATTCATACTATATAGATATACTATAATATACTATATTAATGGTTGCTAGGTACATTTACCACCTTCTCAGAGAGTATCCAATTTCAGCCTGTCTTTTATAATAGACACCTCCAGAAATCCACGTGATTGGAATCAATCATATTTCCATGGATTATTAGTGATTCATGCATGTTATATTGTTTGGTTTTCTTGGTTTGTTAGTCTTCATCTGTACATCATTTTAATTGTTTCTCAAAAGTACTATTTATTTCTTTATATGTAAAACTGTTTTTGTTTTTTTTATTTGCAGAACACTGAATACACCTTTAGGCAACAACAACCGCAAAAAAATATCTGCTAAAAAAAGGTTACCTAGCTTGTTTTTAATATTAAATTACAATAAAAGTTCTGACTTGTAATTTCCTGAGGCATTGTGGATTCCCCTGTCCATATGTTGAAAATTTAATTAATTCATACATGAGAGCTCAAGGCATGGCAAACACCCTCATGTCCTCAGGTGCTTCTCTGAACTCCACTCTGCACCAGTTAATGCAAAAAGCCTTCTAAAGCTCGGCCTGCTGTTTAGATATGCAGACAGTGTTTTTCATGGCACTGATCCGCTTTAACTGAAGACCTAGAACCTGGGGAAATAAGATAATATGATTCAGTAAACACAGTGTGATATCAGATAAGTCAATATCCAAATTGGCACATCCTGAAAACCATAATAAACATTTCATTACTTCTTTTTGGATTCGGATTTGTAGCATTTACATTCTTTTAAATTCCCAAAGCTGCAAAACCTACTCAAAAGGCACTTTTAATCTTTCTTTTTTTTAAATAGAGAAGATGTTCATTCTAAGATTATTGCTATTAATGTAGCAACTTCTCGTTTGCCTGCAGAGAAGGAAGTCGGGCCCTCTGAGATTACTTCTAATGACTTTAATATGAGCTAATAAACATCATATAACCTTTCAGAGTAATGAGCATGTGTTGTCTTGCCCTGTGGTCCAATATGTGTACTGATTGCTTCTTACTCAACATCCTAACCAATTTTTAACTACGCCACATACTCAAGCCAAGTCAGCTAATCTGTATTCCTTTATGTGGCCGTTCTTTAATTTACTGTCAGGTTCATTTATGAACAGGCAGCCATGCAACTTTTTGCTGTAATTTACTGCCTACTCCTTCTGCCATGTGTAGAAATTAGATTTTAACTCATATTCAGCTTCAATCACTCAATACCAGTTCCACTTCCTGTAGAGATGATAAATGTGACACCTTTCCCCAGTTCCCAAAGACACACGTGCTCATTTTTCAATCCAATTAACATCAACTGGCCTAGACTTCCTCTCAGCGGAGGCGCTGGGACCTGTTATCTCTCCTGCAGCCATTTCGCCATGGTTAGTCGTACAGCCGGCCTCTGCAGTCTCTTTTAATACATCCATATGCCACTTGCAGTGCATCATGAAAATGCGCCCCCACAGCGTCGCATTGTTTCACCTTGGCAACAGAGGAAATTTCAAGCCCACCTGCCAGAGTCACAGGGCCCAATGCCAGACTCAGGCAGATTTAATTAAAGAGACTCTAGAGCTCGTGAGCACTGAAATAAGGGTTGTCTATTGTAGAGCTCTGGATGCAAGTTATAATTTCAGGATGAACAATGTGCTTGACACATACAGTAACAATCATTGTGGGATGCAGGTTTGAATCTGGCCTGCAATATGTACCAGTTGCATTTCTCCTCTATATTCCGCCACTTTTCTGCAGTGAATAGTCTATGTATAGAGAAAGAAAGTGCCAATCATCTGGGACAGGTAAAAGTAGAGTGTTTTGAAAAACAAATATCCATGAAAGCAATCAACACCTCCGCTCAGCTACAAAAGGAATGCCTCAGGCGAGATCAGGCCCGTGATTTATTTGCTGGCATAAGGGGAAAGATCAAAAGTTTAGTGCAGATAATGGAAAAACACATTCTCTGAAGTTTCCCTCTGTTCTGATTTATCATATGGCTTTAGATATTTGAACATGCACTGTTTATATTCATGTACTTGCTCTTGTAAAAATGCTGCAGTGCAGAAGGCAATTCAATTGGGATTTACAAATAAGCATGAAAATACAATTAATGCGGTTAGTAATCAGGAGTACATTAACATTGCAGTGGCTTTTCATATTTTTTCCAAGCACAGCCGTAAGTACTGTATGCTTACTGCATACTCTCATCTATATACTGTACACCGGCAAATGCTTAAAATATGTAATGTGAGGTAGTATGCAGCATGCTTCAGAAAGTATGCGGCATGCTATTCTCATTTATTTTATTTATTATTATTTTATGTAAATTTGATGATGATGATGATTATATTTCTAATTCAGATTTGTGACCAACTTTTATTTAGCATTTATATAATAATAATAATTACATTTCTAATCCAGTTTTGTGGTTAATTTAGTTTACAAACAAGTAATAAGATAAAATAAAAACTGCAATTGATATTGCTTCCATTTGTCACACTGAAAATGGAAGGTCAAGTCAAGCACATTGCATCATGGGATACAATATACTGCTTTGTGTGCTGTTGTTATAAAATGTGTATTTTAGGAAATGAAATAGGTCTGGAAAAACTTGCATACTGTGCCTATTATACATTATCCATTTGGCATACTTCATACTTTCAAAAAATATGTAGTATGCCATTCAGAATATACTTATACAATAGAGTATACAATATTACAGAGACTGTGATGTTTTATTTGTTTATTGGGTCTACTGAGTCACTTCTTAATCAGTTCACAAGGTTACAATGGGCTGTTAGCTACATTGCCGCCAATTGCAAAATGCCAAACGGAGCGTTTGCAGTGTTGCAGAGCACTATCCGCCGACTGTGTTTTCTCTCGAGATGACATGCACTGCTTCCTCCGACCTTTCCAGTCATCTTCATCCTCTCACATCACATGGACAATGTGGCGGCTTTCTGGCTAGACAACCATGTGGAGACCCACAGGGAGACAGAGGGAATGGAAAATCAGTGTGTTTGTCTTTCCATCTCTCACGATACTGTTCCTTCTCATCGTGATGTTTCTCAGGAGAGCCTGAAAGAAGAGCTGCATGACTCTGACAGAAAATAAGGCAAAGAACAGTGTCTCCGACTGCTAGATTTGCTCCTCAGTTTGGTAATGTTTTCTGACTAGGCCAGACTTCCCCATGGGGTCCAACACTGGCTGAAGGACATTAATATAGAGGTCTGCACAATTAGAGGTTCATTTTAGTTCAGTTTTCATTTTAGTTTTCTAATTCAGTTTCGTGACAAAATATTTTATTTTGGCAATTTGCTACAACAACAGCAATTTGAAAAGACATGATTTTACAGAGTTGAATGGGGTTGCACTGCAGTACTGCAGTATTGCCCAGTTTCACCAGTAGAAAATTTGCAATAATAGCTGGAAATGTATACAGTTAGAATTAGGCCTATACAGGAAATTTAAATCAATTCATAAACACTTTTGCATAAAAATGGTGGAATACATGGCAAAACATTATTGGTTAGTTTAAAATGTATCTGTTTTGATCTTTTATTGGATTGTAAAGGATAATTAGTTTTTACTGTTGATTTCTGGCAACATGAGTGACAGAAACCACTGGCAAAATCCTTCATAGAAAATAAATGAACAGTAACAAGAATAGGAGTGTAGATAGCAATGCACCAGGTAATTCAGCAAAGTTGGATACTATAGTCAAATAGGAACGCTTTCTAACTACCAACTCCAGCAATTTAATAGCTGTCAGTGTGAACGCCCCTTAAGGCCTCAGTTCTGACTCTGTATCTTTGATCTGCATTATCCCAGAAATCATTATAAATGCACTGTAATTAAGATGCTCAAGGGAGCCACTGGAAAGACTTGATGAATCAGAGCTCTTTAATAATGCATGCTGATGGTTCTCATATTAGTGCTCCTGATAGAATAAAGTTTAAGTTTGTAAACTTCACTTCAGATTTCTGACCTTGCACTACTATAAAGGTGAATGGACCTCAAGATTAAGTTCCTCTAGCTGTCATGATACACTACCACGGTCATAATATAACAGGGATAAATGGCGATGGCTCTTTTGCCGTATCAGCTCTCTAGGCTACTTCTTAAACTTGTTTGATCAAAGGGTGGGGAAATTTATGAAGCCAGAGCTGCAAGGTTACATTGCCACCCTTTTTGGATGTAATTTGTGTATGTAATTTCTCTGTTTTGGGCTGCACCACACATTGTAGGTTTGAACACAGCCTTTCTGCTGGACAAAAGATGGTGATGGTACAACTTGTGATTGACTACAAAGGTGATTGGACTTGTCCTTTGACAAATGATTTTTCTTGCTTTGTCTTTCATTCAGAGATCTGGAATTAAACTTTGAAGAGAAATTAGCTTGTGGAAGCTCACTGAACTGGACTCGCTGACTTGGACTCTCAGGTGTGAGTGAGACTCTATTTTTCATCTGGAATAAAACCAAAATTAAATCAACTCCTGCGTAAATATTAATACGGTCTTGAAGCTGTTGTTTGTATTCAAGCTGATATTGACCAGATTACCTAGATGAATGAAACTAAACAGAGGTAATAATTGATAATTTATACACAATGCTTCAATTGTTTCTGACTCAGTGGAGAGATGACAAGCCACAGGGAATGTTCTACATGCTGGCGAGGGTGGAGAGGTCAAGTCATTTCAAATTTGCCATGACTAACCTTCCACAATGCAGCCGCTGGCCTGTACTTTGTCAACCAGGCAGGAAGAAACATCTCCTGACCAATCTTGTACAGCTCCATGAATCACATCTCCTGCTGTGGGAGACACCTCCACCTCTTTAAAGGTTAAACTATGCTTTTTGCTTTCATTAAAATGCATCAATATACATGTCTTCCCAGCAGCTCTCTTTTCTGGTGGCAGTTACAAAGTGAGCAAATGATCAATGTCTGGTGGTGATCAATGTCAATCATGGTGGTGGTTCCTGGTTCACCCTCTGATAAAATATCAGATCTGTAATACCTGGAGATAGCTATCCGTTAACTTTCTCATTCATCTCAATGGCAGTTGCCTGGATGCCGCGGGACTCCCTGGATGTATGTCATTTCAGTCTTTTCCCACCCATTTGGAAGGTCGGTCTCTAGCATGTTCTAGCAAGACTTCCTTGGGCAATTAGCTTCATTAGCATAAAATATCCTTCATCAGAACAAGCAATCATTTGCTGAACAAGGGTGCATTTCATAAAAGTATTTTTAGCCAACTATGGTCACAAGTTGTTACCAACATAGTTCAATGATTCAGTGTTTCCCAGATGAGAACAACTTGAACTAAATGGAGCAGCAATGACACTGTTGTCTTCTATATGCCTTTAAAGTCGTTTCATGATTGATGAACTTTGCAACACTGAACTGAATTGAATCAACAGTGAACTAAATTGTGCTAAGTAATGGCACTATTGTTTTCTGCAGAGACGCTTTATAGCTGATTTGAATTAGTTTCATAATTGATACATTTTTTAACATTAACACTGTTATTTTCCTGTTTATTACTGTGAAGCTTCTTTAAAACAATCTATTTTGTATAAAGTAGGGCTGTGCGATATGGACAAAAAAAAACCTATTGCGATTTCTTTGATCAATTTAGCGATTTCGATTTTGACACACACAGACATGCTTTACAGTCATTAATGCATTCAGTGTGAATTTGAAACATATTTCCAAAAGAAAACCAACTAGAACTTTATCAAAAAGCTGTAACATGTCTCTAGAACAGACATAAGGCAAAATAATCACTAAGTAAAGGTGTAACAAAATGTCTCTAGAATAGACATATGGCAGAAAAAAAATCCTGTGTCCAAGGATTTTTTTTTTGCCATGCATTGGTCATAGAGCTCTTTGTGGCGTTGCCTCAGATGTTGAACTAGATTTGTTGCGCCAAGTTCACACGTACTCCGTCTGCAGTGCATATACAGTATGTGTATGCGGTGCAGAAGCAGCATGGACTAATTTTGCTTTCGCACAGGACGCATTTGCAGTCCTCTCCTGATTCGCGGCTGTTTACCACAAACACAACATTTATCCATTATTTTGAGTTCAAATCCAAACGTTCTTTCTGAAAATGCTTTTTCAGCATTGTGATTCTCTTTTATCACAGTACAGTAATACAATCTTTCATAGACATATTCACGTTGAAACTCAATAAATATAACTTTGTTTAACTACCACCACGAGTGCCATCTATTATTGCCTTGTTTATCTAAAAGTGCACTTTTCCTTGTTTTAAATCTAGCCAAAAAGCCATGTGTTGACTATGAAACAGTAGACTTTAATTATATGCATTTATGGTGTAATTACTAAATTTCCGTGTCAATCCATGTTAATTTTTACCGCGAATAATGCGCTGTCACTTTAATTCAGCGCGTATAGCACAGCAGAAATAGATTCCGTGAGGAAACGATCGCAGCATGACTGCTGCAGACGCACCGCTCCTGGAGCGCACTGCCGGACCACAATCGTGTGCAGTGTGAACGCTCTGATCCGTTAATATGGGCGCAGAAAAACTACGCACCACAGACGAAGTGTGTGAACCTGGCATTACGTTTGTATGCCCGCCCGGTCTGTTCTGTTCTCATGCTCCATTTAGGCGTGCTGCATTCTGATTGGTTCGTATAGCATACTACGGGAGGTCGGGGGCGCGGAAAATCGTTCTATAAGGCGATTTAGAAATCGTGCAAGCACAAATCTCGATTTGATGACGATTTCGATTAAACGCACAGCCCTAGTATAAAGCGATATATAAATAAATGTGACTTGACTTTACTTTCCTGAAACTATAGTTTCAAGGAAAATGCGCAAACAGCATCACAAAGTTGTGTGGTTGAAACTCCAGCTCTCGACCTGTGGATAGAAGCATAGTTTCTTGTTCGTATGACATGAACTTTGCTCTTGAGCAAAATAAGCAAGCTAACATGTTATACAATCCATATCACTCTGTCAATAAATACTTATACACAAATTTTGAAACCTTTTAGTATGTCAAGAAAATAACAGCGCTGTTGCACATGTGCGTAAATGCTCTAGCACAGGGACTCTGGCCCTCGAGATCCACTTTCCTGCAGAGTTTAGCTCCAACCTTGATCGAACTCACCTGCCTGAAACTCTCTAGAAATGCTGAAGCCCTCGATTAGCTTGTTCAGGTGTGTTTGATCATGGTTGGAACTAAACTCTGCAGGAAAATGGATCTCGAGGGCAAGTGTTGAGAACCCCTGCTCTAGAGTAAGATGTAAGATGGAAACCGCAATTAAATCAAACATCTGTTAATCAAGTAAAACAATGCAAAAACAAAAATAGCAGCATAGTCCTTTGATTTCATGTTCATTATTTACAGCAATAATATGACATTAATTTGAGCTCAAATTAGCAGAAGTTATTACTCCCCCACCTGTGTGACATCATTACTGACAGTTACTACAGTTTTGGGAAAAAGTTGTGAGCTAGGAAGTTCTCCATTGATGCATCGTACTATGATAGTTAGCAGCAAGTTATGTTGTTGTACAGGAAACAGATCTCAGAATGGTTACACTTGTCGACCAGCAACCTTAGCACAAAACTAGCAATAACCAACGTAAACTAGCCTCATCCCATATGGAATCCATGCTTTTCTTTTCAGCAGACTGGCAATGCATATTATCAGTGAATCCACACTCTTGAGCACTTCAGAATATGCATTCAGATTGGCATCAAGTTCAAAGTTTGTGCCCTCATTAGTAGTGCAGGGAAGCTCTTTCTGTGCTGCAAGTAGCAGTTTTACTCTTATCTGATCCGCCTCTCATAAGTGTCGGGGTGACCTGTAGCTGAACTGAACAAAATCAATACCCATAAATCCAACCTGGCCCATCTTCCTCTGAGTTCATTTGCTCAAGAGCGTTAGTTTTTCTCAAATTCAGGGCTTTTTTCTTGCTGTAGTCCCAAGTCATCACGCCCTCATATTTTCAGAGAGCAGTTTAATATTGTAGCGAGGGAATGGAGTTTTCTGAATTAGTCGTAATGTGGTGAGGAGAGGTTTGCCTGCGCTGTTCATTAGCAATAGCGATGCTATCAAGGCTAAATGGGGCTCTGCTAATACACACTCGGTTAGTGTCATAATTAGATTGTCACTTATACAGAAAATCTGCACTAAACACTTGTTTGTCTTCCAGCCGAGGATTTCTGAGACAAAGTTTATCAGCATGCAAAGGGGGGTGGGCGGTGTTCATCTGTGCGGAGGATCTGACCACATTGATTTGAAGTTATCTCTGTTGTTTTATTACCTTATAGAGACTCATTTTCTTTATTTATGAGATTTTCACCTTTTATTAAATTAGACAGTACAGAAAGACATCAAATTATTGGGGACAGAAGGAGGAATAGGTTCAGGACACGACACAGGCCAAGCAGGTTTGACAGACTCCTTTTTATATATTTTTTTTAGCCAATGCATTAAGCATTTTTAAGATAATGCTCACAACAGTGTTGTTTTAGTATCATTGTGATACTATTTATTTCAATATTTCCGTGTACAATTGTATTATATATTGCATTTTGAGTTTAATTTCTAATCTTTAAAGATATTATTGTCTTACTTTTTTTATCTTATTTATTTATTTAGTTAGTTAGTGGAACTTGCTGCTAACCAAAATATATTATTATTAATTTATTCCTAACAAATGAATCAGTCATCAGATGCTTCACATTATATTACAATTACCAAAAAAACAAACAAACCATCACAACCTACATTGCATTGATGCTTAAAAACCCCCTTTCTTCTGTCCTAGTACTTCAATATACAGAAAAATGTCATATACACACTGGCAGTCATGTAGGTATATTTGTTGACTGTCACCTTGTGACTGTTGCAGATGTAGTGTTTACAATGACAGGCAGCAGGCGATGGTGACTGACAGAGCTCATCTGCAGAACAGTGGCAGCTGTTTTTCTCCGGCCCCAGACCAGACCATCTGATCTGTCAGTACAACAGGAAATATGACAGGCCTGCCAGTGTATAACATGCAGTCAGCTGGACCTTCTCCTCCTTTTCATCTTTTTCACACACCTGTCTTTAGCTCCGGCCTCACAGAATAATGCCTATTAGTTCATTAAAGGATACCCGTAAAAGACCCCAGAAAAATAGAGATTTGCTCGGTTGTTGACAGGGTTAGATGGCTTTCGTGTCTTGGAGGTTTGTGAGGGATGAATTTTTGGATCGTCATTGTATCCCTCTCTTTATCTGCAGAGGAACACGGTGTTGAATTGTTTTGACAGGAGTGTTGCTCTGGCTGTCAGCGGGGCGGCTCGATCGTTTGATGCAGAGAACAGGGCCAGAGGAGGAGGCTCTTCATTTTGTCTCGCCATGAAGAGCCTCCTCCCTCCATCCATCCATCCCTCTCTCCCTTTCTCTCTTTCTCACTGTGGATTTTCTTTCTCACCTACTGTCTTTGCTCAGTAAGCCTCTGGCTGTGTTTTGTGCCACAGTACCTCATTAAAACCTGCAATAGACAATAAGTCATCGGCAGTGCTTAATTTGTAATTTATGAGGTCTCGGAACAAGGACTGGGGATAGATCTGACAGGTGGGGGTTGGGATCACAGAAAATTGTGTATTTCGCAACCAGTAGACACTGCAAGTGAGCTTTTGCGCTTATTTAAGATGTGACTACACATGGGGGGAAAAAACCTTGCTACTTACATTATTGATGTTATACTACTATTATTATTATTACTATTATTATTATTAAATTTTTCATGAGACGTATACCACTTAGCAGTTTGGGGTATTTTTTTCCGTTTGAAAAAATTACTTTTATTCAGCAAGGAACATAATTAAACTGATCAATAAAACAAACAAAGAAAATAATAATAAAAAATGAAAATCACAGTTTCCACACAAATACAAACCAGCACAACTGATTTCAACATTGATAATAATTAGAAATGCTTCTTGAGCATCAAACCAGTATTTTAGAATGACTTCTGAAGGACCTTGTGACAATTAAGACTCAAGGAATTATGCTGAAAATTCAGCTTTGAATCACAGGAATAAATTACATTTCAAAATATATTCAAATACACAGTTATTGAAATTTTACTGTTTACTTGTTTTTAGTCAAACAAGTGACAAAACAAAGCATCAAAAAATATTATCGACCCCAAATTTTTTGAATGGTGTGTGTATATATATTAATAAAGCATGGAATGTACTTCTATAATTTGATATTGTGGTATTACCTAAAAAATGGTAGTTACACGTTTTTTTGTTATATACCATTATAGTATATACCATTATAGTATATGATTGAGTATTCACATGCTATATTTACATGTTACTGCTAGATACTCATAATATAGTCTCAGCCTCAGACATCACGCCCACGGACCACTGGCTAAACGTCTGATGCATACAGCACACACAAGTGGAAACACTTCAGAAATTTCGAAGTCGTCATCGGATTGGTTGAATTATACAGGATTTCCGGGAGACGTGTGTGTCGCGTTCTTTAACGTTCCGCCTGGAAACAAAGATGCCGTGCCGCCAAACCCCCTCACGAAAGAAGAAAGCCGTCGTGTTTACAACTGTGACGATGAGCGCTTATCAGGATCAACTAAACGCTGGATTTTCAAAAGTATGTGAAATATTTAAAGTTCGCGGCATAGAATCTAGAAAAAGAGTTTTTAAAGAGTCTGTTATTGTAGCGACATTTCCACGGCTTGAAACGTGACGATGAACGAAACGAACTGTGATTGGTTGTTTGACATGTCGGTCAAACGGCCTCGCGGGCCTTGGCCAGTGAAAACTGCCATGGATTTCAGACCTTCAGCCGTCAGTCTGAAGGTCTGGCTACGCGAGACTACTCATAAGAGTACCATGGTATCACCATGCTATTTTCTTGCTCTTTCCACATGTTCCAAAAAAACATTACCATGATACTTTTTTAAAGGTAAGCCTGTATTATATTCAGATGTCTGTACTGCAGACATAAAATAACAGTCAGGGTGAATGAGCAGACTGGAATGACAGTGAGATTGTCTTAGGGCACAGAGCATGAATGGTTTAGAAAGTTCTAATTGCCAGCATGCTAATTCCTTATGAATCATTAAAATAAGTTGGCATAGATCTTTGTGTGGGTATAATAGAGAGGTGAGAGGGATTTATTAGAGTTCATGTTTTTATTATACTCTTCTTGATGTGCCTAAGAATATGAACTAATTGACAATAATAGTTGTTGATTCAAGATTATTAGCCTTCACAGTTACTGTATTTATATGCCTGGGATCAGTTGCTTTTAAAAGCCTCAAACAATTCCTCAAGTCTGTTATATTATATAATCTTCTTAGAGGAATTGCCATTAGTGCAGGGGTCTTACCGCAGGCCACTCATGCAATGCAAGATTTATATTTCCCCATATTTGTGTTTAACATGTTAAAGTTTTTATTGACTGTTCAGTTCTGGCTCAGTTCTGGCTCTAACTCAAAGAAAACCGCACTGACTTACTTACTAAATAAAAAAAGCTTATTTAAAGCCCATTGTACGTCAGTAATGATGGACAAAGTGGGAATCTTTTGATGACGTGGAAAAAAAAATACACAAACACTCACATAACCCATAAGCCAGCATTATCCAGGCCAGTCTAATGCAGTATATCCATTTAGATCTCTCTTTTCCCTCCTAATGGGGCTTCAATGGGCCTTTTCAGTAGGGCACGACTACTGTAAATGACTGCAGCCTCGGCTATGGCCATCTGGGGACTGGGGTAATAAATAAGCCCACATGGTGTTTAATAAAACAATATGAAAATATTGTCTTACCCTTAATAGCCTTGTAGAAAGGAGGGAGGTATAAATCAAGGCATGGGCCGTATTCTAGCCTTACCTTTTCCAGTCCGTTCTCCTGGTACCCTGGGAGGCTGGCTTCTCCTCTGAAGTGTAAAACGAGCAGTCGTACCTCATCGTCCTCCTCCACTGCTCACACAATGTCGCTCTCATTCTGACCCGTTGAACCCGAGTTCTTCTGGTGTCTCCCTAAGATTTAACACAGGCCCCTGTCGGGTCTTGGCCTTAGAAATGTGATAGCTTGTCTCCCGGTGACGCTGCATCGGTTTTCTATTTAAACATTTAGAGTCTTTTGAAGCACAGAGGCGGTCAAGGTTGTGTTTGGCTTCTCGCCATGCTGGATACGTTGCATGATTTGATATGCTGGTGAAGAAAATGGACTGTTTTAGAATGTTCATGTTTCGTAGGATTTAGAGAAAGAAACCTGCGAGAACGTTTGAACGCAAACTTCAGACATTGCGCCACTCATTGAATTTAATAGAGTGTTTTTAAACTGGACAACCCTTAGGGTGCTGCAAGAGCGATTGCAATTTATTTCTACATTATTTTTAGATTAAGAAATAAATGATTTCTCTTTTAAAACGGCAGAGAAATACACAAAAATATATATGAATTTATTTCAAGATATTTCTCTTATAGATATATATGTGCAAGTCTGTTTCCAACTTTGATTAGAATAAAGGCTCAGCTGTGACTTTCTCATAATTACAACTTTGTTTCTTTTTTAATTCATATCTCATATTAAGCCATAGTACAGACATTTTAATGGTGCAAAAGACATAAAACAGCACATCTGTTTAAATAACAAATGTTTCTTGTGCACCAAATCAGCAAATTAGATTGCTTTCTGAATGATCATGTGACACTGAAGACTGGCACTGAAGACAAATCTTTATTTATATTAAAATAGAAAACAGGTATTTTAAATTGTAATAATATTTCACAATTCTGCTGTATTTTTTTTAATCAAATACTGAGCATGACTCTTTCAAAAAAATAATACAATAAAATAAAAAATTCTTACCAACCTCAAACTTCTGAATAGTAGTATATCCCTCTTTGTCTCAGAAAGTGACCTCACTGTTAATTTGATTGAATGTCTTTATGATATCTCACTTCTCAATTGGGAAATATACTAACACATTCATAATAGTATTACGGTTATGCTGTCTGGACAGCTGATGGGCGGGCCTTGGCCAGTGAAAACTGCCATGGATTTCAGACCTTCAGCCGTCAGTCTGAAGGTCTGGCTACGCGAGACTACTCATAAGAGTACCATGGTATCACCATGCTATTTTCTTGCTCTTTCCACATGTTCCAAAAAAACATTACCATGATACTTTTTTAAAGGTAAGCCTGTATTATATTCAGATGTCTGTACTGCAGACATAAAATAACAGTCAGGGTGAATGAGCAGACTGGAATGACAGTGAGATTGTCTTAGGGCACAGAGCATGAATGGTTTAGAAAGTTCTAATTGCCAGCATGCTAATTCCTTATGAATCATTAAAATAAGTTGGCATAGATCTTTGTGTGGGTATAATAGAGAGGTGAGAGGGATTTATTAGAGTTCATGTTTTTATTATACTCTTCTTGATGTGCCTAAGAATATGAACTAATTGACAATAATAGTTGTTGATTCAGGATTATTAGCCTTCACAGTTACTGTATTTATATGCCTGGGATCAGTTGCTTTTAAAAGCCTCAAACAATTCCTCAAGTCTGTTATATTATATAATCTTCTTAGAGGAATTGCCATTAGTGCAGGGGTCTTACCGCAGGCCACTCATGCAATGCAAGATTTATATTTCCCCATATTTGTGTTTAACATGTTAAAGTTTTTATTGACTGTTCAGTTCTGGCTCAGTTCTGGCTCTAACTCAAAGAAAACCGCACTGACTTACTTACTAAATAAAAAAAGCTTATTTAAAGCCCATTGTACGTCAGTAATGATGGACAAAGTGGGAATCTTTTGATGACGTGGAAAAAAAAATACACAAACACTCACATAACCCATAAGCCAGCATTATCCAGGCCAGTCTAATGCAGTATATCCATTTAGATCTCTCTTTTCCCTCCTAATGGGGCTTCAATGGGCCTTTTCAGTAGGGCACGACTACTGTAAATGACTGCAGCCTCGGCTATGGCCATCTGGGGACTGGGGTAATAAATAAGCCCACATGGTGTTTAATAAAACAATATGAAAATATTGTCTTACCCTTAATAGCCTTGTA
Organism: Sinocyclocheilus grahami; assembly: GCF_001515645.1. Lineage (NCBI taxonomy): Eukaryota > Metazoa > Chordata > Actinopteri > Cypriniformes > Cyprinidae > Sinocyclocheilus > Sinocyclocheilus grahami. Next base: position 96,830 of record NW_015505898.1, read on the forward strand.
GAAAGGAGGGAGGTATAAATCAAGGCATGGGCCGTATTCTAGCCTTACCTTTTCCAGTCCGTTCTCCTGGTACCCTGGGAGGCTGGCTTCTCCTCTGAAGTGTAAAACGAGCAGTCGTACCTCATCGTCCTCCTCCACTGCTCACACAATGTCACTCTCATTCTGACCCGTTGAACCCGAGTTCTTCTGGTGTCTCCCTAAGATTTAACACAGGCCCCTGTCGGGTCTTGGCCTTAGAAATGTGATAGCTTGTCTCCCGGTGACACTGCATCGGTTTTCTATTTAAACATTTAGAGTCTTTTGAAGCACAGAGGCGGTCAAGGTTGTGTTTGGCTTCTCGCCATGCTGGATACGTTGCATGATTTGATATGCTGGTGAAGAAAATGGACTGTTTTAGAATGTTCATGTTTCGTAGGATTTAGAGAAAGAAACCTGCGAGAACGTTTGAACGCAAACTTCAGACATTGCGCCACTCATTGAATTTAATAGAGTGTTTTTAAACTGGACAACCCTTAGGGTGCTGCAAGAGCGATTGCAATTTATTTCTACATTATTTTTAGATTAAGAAATAAATGATTTCTCTTTTAAAACGGCAGAGAAATACACAAAAATATATATGAATTTATTTCAAGATATTTCTCTTATAGATATATATGTGCAAGTCTGTTTCCAACTTTGATTAGAATAAAGGCTCAGCTGTGACTTTCTCATAATTACAACTTTGTTTCTTTTTTAATTCATATCTCATATTAAGCCATAGTACAGACATTTTAATGGTGCAAAAGACATAAAACAGCACATCTGTTTAAATAACAAATGTTTCTTGTGCACCAAATCAGCAAATTAGATTGCTTTCTGAATGATCATGTGACACTGAAGACTGGCACTGAAGACAAATCTTTATTTATATTAAAATAGAAAACAGGTATTTTAAATTGTAATAATATTTCACAATTCTGCTGTATTTTTTTTAATCAAATACTGAGCATGACTCTTTCAAAAAAATAATACAATAAAATAAAAAATTCTTACCAACCTCAAACTTCTGAATAGTAGTATATCCCTCTTTGTCTCAGAAAGTGACCTCACTGTTAATTTGATTGAATGTCTTTATGATATCTCACTTCTCAATTGGGAAATATACTAACACATTCATAATAGTATTACGGTTATGCTGTCTGGACAGCTGATGGGTTTGGAAAGTGTAAGGCAAGGCAAACTCCTTGCACAGTGCAGAATGCAGTTCCTCAGCCCTGATTTTGTCTTTTTGGTCAGAGGCCAGATCATTTTATTGTGATGGACTCTAAAGTGCATCTCTGATGGTCTGCTCTGGAGTTGTTAGCTCTCACCTTTGACTGAGCACATCTGTTCTCTTGGCTCTTCAAACAGGTTGCACCAATGACCTTCCAGAGTCAGAATTGAACAGGAAGTGAGACATAGTCATCTGTTACACCAGTCAGAATCTTCCTTTTGTTTTCATATTGGATTATATCAGAGATAATAATTCTCACATAACCAGACTTTTGACAATGAGCATAAAGTCTGGTACATTTTGCAGTTTAGAGCCCACCTGCTTATCCTTGTGTCAGCCTGACACCTTATAAATATGCATTTGTTTCCAGGTGGACTGATAAAATTTGCATATCCACACTGCTGGAAGTTTTCTAGGAGCAAGCGAATCACGTTTGAACTGTCGAACGGACTGCAGGTTCTGTCTGAGTCCAAGACTACTTGTGAGATTTCCTCACTGTTTGCATGTTAGCATATTTCTAACCTACAGTGACATTTTAATGAATGGCTTAGCAAACTGTATAACTTTGTGTTAGGAAGGGCATCCTCACCAGATGGACTCATGCCCGTTTTCAGCTCTCTATCAGGTCCTTTTCCTGGTAGAATTATGCCATATATCCCAGATTGCAGCAGCTGAAGTGTGAGGCACCACACCGGGCGGCGGTCTGTCGCTCCCACACCATGTACCGGCTCCGCTGCAGTGGGAGTACCGACATTGCGGCGTCAGTTTAAGCCTGAGAGCCATGCACACTGTGGGATCCACCCCATAATGCAAACAAAATGGGTGAATTTTTAGAATCACCGGAAATACAGCGCTTGAATTCTACAAATGTGTTTTCAAAGAGGCTAGTGGGTGACAGGAAACCTCACATGCCGGTCGGTAGAGTAAAGTGGAGTGGAATGAAGTAGTTTGGGCGGCGATGTCTGCGGGGTGCCCACCAACCTCAGCCAAACCAGTACAGGCCTTTCCGCACCTCCACTCCCAAATAATGACCCGGGTCGACACACCAGAGCAAATCTCCCAGCACTGCTTGAGGTTTTCATGCAGAGGCTAGTGGGTGACAGGAAACCTCACATGCCGGTCGGTAGAGTAAAGTGGAGTGGAATGAAGTAGTGTGGGCTCTGCCGTTTGGGCGGCGATGTCTGCGGGGTGCCCACCAACCTCAGCCAAACCAGTACAGGCCTTTCCGCACCTCCACTCCCAAATAATGACCCGGGTCGACACACCAGAGCAAATCTCCCAGCACTGCTTGAGGTTTTCATGTAAAGCAAATGGATTTTCGAGAAAGAAGGGCGTTTTATTTTCCTTCACCAACACTCATCAAATTACAGTTTCGTTGCAGATTCTAGCATCTAATTCAATGCTGTACTATCATATAATACTGACAGCTTAAGAGCAGGGTGCCAATCAAACTGACATGGAGGAAGCTCCACCAAAAGTGAGACCTTGGCACCAGACATAAGCTAAACAAATATGTGACCCTGGGCCACAAAACCAGTCATAAGGGTGACTTCTGAAAACTGAATAAATAAGCTTTCCATTGATGTATGCTTTGTTAGGATAGGACAATATTTGGCCGATTTACAACTATTTGAATATCTTGAATCTGAGGGTGCCAAAAAATCTAAATACTGAGAAAATAGCTTTTAAAGTTGTCCAAATGAAGTTCTTAGCAATGCATATTACTAATCAAAAGTTAAGTTTTGATATATTTACCGTAGGAAATTTACAAGATATCTTCATGGAGCATGATCTTTACTTAATATCCTAATGATTTTTGGCATAAAACAAAAATCGATCATTTTGACCCATACAATGTTTTTTTGGCTATTGCTAAAAATATACCCAAGCGACTTAAGACTTGGTCCAGGGTCACATATAAAAGCTGTGAGACGGATTGAGCTTGAAGCTAAAAATGCAAGTCAGCCACCAATTATTTGAGAAGATTCTGCTATTCATGTCATATTTCTTCCTGTCATGTATCGTGAACATGAATTGAGCACTAGCAGTTACTGCATCATTATTATAAGGTCAAGTGTTAAAATGTAAATCTTAAATAAAATAACATATATGAAATACAATATGAAATAAAAAGACAAAATAATCCAAATAATATAATTAAAATTTAAAATTATTTTTTTAATATTCACTGTTTTTATTGTGTATCTTGAAGTTTTCAGGACTGTTTCTCTTAGGGATGAAAAATTATAATTCATAATGATAAAAACTGAATTTTGTTCATCTTTGTACCTTTTACGCTCCTGAGCTTTAGGGAGATTGTGTGTAAATGCAATAAATGTAAATGCTTCAATGACAGGAGCAGACTGAGATTATACCCAAAGTCTTGTTGAACACTTCCTAAATAGGACCTGGAAACATCAGAAATACTGTTGTATTATACTAGAAGCTGTTCATCCTTTGGCTTTGAGATTTTACCCCATCTCCGATCAGCCACTTTTGGTCTAATGTATCTGTAATGGCCCAGGACTAGTGATCTGCTTGATGAGCAGAGTTCGGGTTCTGTGCACCGCTCAAAGCCACTTCATTACCTCCACTCTCCCTCTCTCGACCTCTTCATTACACCTGCAGTGAAGAAGCACTCAGACGGCTGTCTCTGCAGAGCTGTGTTTGGGATTCAGAAAGGACATGAGGGTGTTTTTTGTTTTGTTTTGCTTTGCTTTATGCTGTTTTGTTCTTTTTTGCAACAGTGATTACTTGTGAATAAGGCACATTCTATAATAAGACTTGAATGCATAGAAAGAAGAAATGCTGAAAAAAACATGTCTATCAGACAGAAATGATTTCAAAATGATTTCAGAAAGATTTCATCCTGACAGATGGTCTGTGAAAGATTGACTTTTGTTCCTCCACTGTGACAGTAAAATAAAATTAGAAGGGAGGGTGCAAACCAATATCTAGACCCCTAATATATAATTTAGAGTATGTGTGTGTGGCTCTACTAAAGGTCAACCTGTTTATGACCTTCACTCAGCCCCTCAGCCTATTAAAACTCCTGTTGGAGACATGAGTCAGACCCGGCCTGTACAATTAAATTTACATTTATGTTCTTAGTGAAAGCATTCTTCCTAAATTGACATATGGGTGAATCCCACAAAACTTGTCCCAGTCACTTTACAACCCAAAGAAATAAATAAGAAATTTGTTTTAAAATGTATTAGTGGTTCTTAAAATTATATTTTAGTTGTTATGAAAATAATGTCACAATGCAAAATTATTATTATCATTGTTATTATTGGGCGAGATGCAACCTGGGCGTGGTTCCATGAGATTGATCCATAAAATTAATGCCATCTTCCTGATTTAACCACTAAAAGTGCATTGATTTGTCGAAATACCTTTGTCAGCAGCAGTGCTTTTTATTCACCATGACGCTTTTAGTTGTGTATATGTGATCAGATCCCTGGGGGACACCAGACATCTTGTAGCCACCTCACGTTAATCGCGAGGGAATGAGATGTGTCAAGATTCATACAGCTGCTGTGATGTGGATAGACATATAGATGGACTTTATTGAGCCCTCAGGGGAAATTCAGTAAAATAAGAGAGATTACTATGTTTCTGGCTTCTTTAGTTACAGCAGCCTGTGAGTCACGCTGACAGGAAAATATGCTCAGTCACTCCTGACTGAAGATTTTCCCATGTGGAAAATGCAGATCTGCTTATGCTTATGAGTGAAGGAGGGATGTTTTAAGCTCTGGGAAGAATTAACTTTTTTATTTGTTTACTGTAGTGGGAGCAGTTGATGCATATATGAAACAGTGGATGCATATATGAAAAATGTAATGATTAGAAAGTAGTGCTGGGCGGTATGACCAAAAATTTATATCACGGGATTTTTCAAAATTATACTGGTTTCACGGTACATGACGGTATTTTTTTCCATGCATGACCGGGTGTTAACCATATATTCTACTGATTGAGAGGAAATACTGCCGTATATTGACTTAGAATGCCCTATTTTACTGTCATGATGAGTGAATATTGTCAAAAAATACCACACTAAATAGTGACTTAACACGACCCCTTTTAATACATGTTAACCAGGAGTCACTCTCATTTATAATCGCGGCATCGTCTGATAAAATCAACATGCATCTACACTAAAGAG
>NW_015505898.1:102939-119791 GCF_001515645.1 Sinocyclocheilus grahami
TATGTGGCAGCCTGCTTAAACATATTCCAGTCAGTGGTGTTAAAACAGTCTTGAAGAGCCTCTGACGACCCTTCCGGCCACACTTGTATCCGTTTGTGAACTGGTTTGGTGACTTTAACGAGTGGTCTGTATGCAGGCATTAGCATGACAGTGATGTGGTCTGAGGCACCGAGGTGGGGGAGGGGGAGGGCCTTGTAAGCTCCTCTGTGTGTGGTGTAAACAAAGTCCAGAGTGTTGTTTCCCCGTGTTGGAAAGTCTATGTGTTGGTGTATTTTTGGGAACACTCTCTTTAAGTCTGCGTGGTTGAAATCCCCAGCCAAGATGAGAAAAGCATCAGGGTGGGCTGTCTGCTGCTCACTGATGTGCTGGTACAGTTCATTTAGTGCCTCGCTCCTGTTGCTGTTGTTGGAGCTGGGAGGGATGTATACAGCAACGAGCAGTGTGGCTGTATATTCCCTCGGTAGATAGAACGGCCGGCACTTAATAATCATAAACTCCACCAGGGGTGAGCAGTGTTTGCAGACCACAACAGCATTGCGGCACCACGCCTCATTGATGTAAACACGGGTCTTACCTCCCTCGACGCGAGCTCTGTCCGCTCGATAGCATGTCAGCTGATCGAGATGAATAGCGCAGTCCGGAACGCTGTTGTTGAGCCAACACTGTTGGTTTTTTTGTTGTTTTTTAACATGCATCTACACTAAAGAGCGGCTATGTGGTTGTTTTGGCTATATAACTTTTTTGTCTCATGCAGTGCACTGCCTGCATCTGAGTAACAAACTAAAAAAAAAACATCAAACAAAAAAGTGCAAGTGATATTAACAGACGAACTACGCTCATATTTATAATTCCAAACAGTCAGTAAGCGACATGTGCTTGGAAACGCTGTTTTGTACTCATTTATTGATGAATCAGCTGTGATGCAGCCAACTGAATGCGCTGCTTCTCTGCCGCTCACTGCACAGAACAGACGCCGAGAGAGGTGACACTTCTCTGGGAAAGTCAGACCTCGCGTTCGCGGGACAGCACTGGCAAAATCTTCCAACTGAACCATAGCTAAGGTTTATCCAAAAAATCTAGTGCTAAAGTCGCGCTCGTGTGTGAGAGACGCGGGAGCTGATGGCAGGGGGCGGTGAATATTTGTGGTGGTCAATGTGGATATTGTGGAGGAGTTCTTCTGTCATCACGTTCTATTAGTTCTACAGCTTCAGTTTCTGAACTTTCACGCTTAGTAACACATACAGCTGTTCCCTTTCAAACAGTGTCGCGTTCCGAACAATGTTTAAGCGACATACACCGGTATTGAGGTATTTTAAAAATTCATATCATAACAAAAATAAACACCGGTATTCGGTATGAACCGGTATACCGCCCAGCACTATTAGAAAGGTTCTAATAGTGGTTCACTATAAATATATGCCAGGAAGATAGATAGACAAGGCAAGGCAAGGCAAGTTTATTTGTATAGCACATTTCATACACAATGGTAATTCAAAGTGCTTTACATAAAATCAAATAAAAACAATATTCACAACAATAAAACAAGGAATTTAAAAACTTTGAAAATTATAAAAAAAAAAAAATTGATTTAAGAGGTTTAAAATGAATTTAAGAAAACGATTATACATATAATATAGTGCAATCAGTTCGGACATCGCACAGTGCTCATTCAATAAATGCACAGCTAATATATATAGATAGATAGATAGATAGATAGATAGATAGATAGATAGATAGATAGATAGATAGATAGATAGATAGATAGATAGATAGATAGATAGATAGATAGATAGATAGATAGATACATGCAAAATGTGTAAAACATTCTTATAGCTCTATGTAAACAAACAATATTGTTGACAAATTAGTTTATTTTTACAAGCTGATGATTTGCACCTCACACGAAACTGTATTACTTGTGCCAAATTGCAGGAGAAATATTGATTTGGCTCTCTAAAATAAGGGAGTCAGTCGATGGCGAGAGTAAATGACTGCTGACTCTGAAGCCATTAGAGCCTGTCAGACTATCTGTCTGCTCACTGACTGCTGTCTGTCTGTGTGCACAGCAGTTTGCTTCAGCCAATATGTAAAAAGCTTGATCATTTTATAGACAGGAAAGATGTCTGTTTGGACGATTCCCTTCATAAAACTCGCCTTTCCTTTGTGGCTGTGTCTCAGCAAACCACAATCTGAAGTGTCTAGAGGGATTCACCACACCATGTTACCCTGTAAAAGACTGAACAGATTTAACACTACCATCTATTGGTCATACGTGGTGTTACAGGTCTGTCTGAGTTCAAGCTGTGCATATTGGCATCTCTCCACCTTTCTGTCAATGTCTAGCGTTCCTTCCTCTCTGTAGATTTCCATCACAACCGGAATGAACCCACAAACGTGTCGGTCATACGGAAGTTGAGTGTTGCACACTTTTTGCCAGAAGAAATGACAGTTAAAAGCAGGAGCCCTTTGGTTTGTGTAATAAGTGCAGTGAAGCTGTGCTGCTGGAAGCTCGGAAGACTCCCCTGATTATCTGAAGGTCAATTGAGCATGCTATTAGGAAGTGGAGGCTGGAGTTCTGAAGAGTGGCAGCACCACAACCAAACCACTCCGTTAAGAATAAAATGTCACGTATTCTGCCAGCCAGGTGCTTATCATGAGACCTGTCTCCACACTGGGAATAGTTCACGGGAACTGATTGCATGAATATAGTGTGTGTGTGTGTGTGTGTGTGTATGGGTTTTTTTTAAGACTGCTTAAATGTGCTTCAAAGTCTTTATTTTCTCACCCTCATGTCATTTCAAACCTGTGCAACTTTCTTCTGAGGAACACTAAAGGAGATATTAAGCAGAATGTCCTGTCTGCAGCATTTACAATGAATGGGAAATTAACTTTAAAGCTTCAAAAAAGGACATAAAAGCATCATAAAAGTATTATTAAGTTTCTGTGCTTATGAGCTGATCTCTGTATTCCAATTCCATGTCTTCTTTAATTGTAAAATAGAACAAATCTGGATCAAAAGATTAATTGAAAACATATGATTTAAAAGAATGATTTGTTTAGTAAATGGCATATGGCTTCACAAAACTTCACAAAATATAGTGCAGAAGTCATATGAACTATATTTATAAAACTTTTGTTGTGCTGTTTTGTCATTTTGGAGCTAGACCGCCCCAGTCCTCATTCGTTCTCATTATATTTTAAAGAATAGGCGGCATATTCTTCACACATTCAACTTTTGTGTTTGTCAAAATAAAGGAAGTCTGGAGAGCCATTCACACAGAACCTGTTTTTGAGATTAAAACTGTGAGACAATAAAACTGTCTGATATGTTTTTGTTGTTGTTGTTGTTGTTGAACTGCTTTTAACTTGTGCACAGCATTTTTAAAACAAAGAACAATGATGCAAGACACAAGTGCAGCAATCAAACAAGTGAAAAACAAAGGAAAAGCAGCAGTCGAATGCAGAAATGTGTTCTGTGTTAACAGCCCCTTATGCATTTGGACCACCATTCAGTCGAGTAAATAATGGCAGAATTTTACCTGAACTTTCCCTTTAAGCCTTATGTTTGTGTTCAGGTATCTATTGGAAAATGCCTCAGAGCAACTACAGCAAATTACATCTCTTATCACCATAGCAATGATCAGTTGCACACTATATGTTTGTTCTCATATCATCCTCTATCTGTCTTTCTCATGTCATTTGTATGATGATTGATATGATATATAGAGCTGCACTATATGTGGAATGCACTTCCATCTCTGTCTTTATCTCTCTTTGTTCTGTCTTATTAGATGTGTTTGCTAACACAACCATCACTATTGCAATTGCTCATACCTCAGCTACTTTTAAGAGACCAGACTCACAAAAAAAAAAATTTTATTGCAAAGAACATCTTTTTTGACTTGAGGCCCCTTGTGAGGCCCCATAAATTTAGCAGTATTTCACTCTCTATTCTCCAACTACAGATGTCCCATCGTATATGTGGCTTATTTACATTCTTCTCAAGTTAATGCAGCCTGAAGTTTGATTTAAACAGTAGGGTTGAAGTGTTTTACACATAAAGTCACTGTGATTATACTACCACGGGTTGTAGCTCACAGCGTTATCAGTGAGATTAACAAACCATTGTTCATTTCATGAAAATTATATTGATGCCTGAACGAGACCGCCCCAGTCCTCATTCGTTCTCATTATATTTTAAAGAATAGCCGGCATATTCTTCACACATTCAACTTTTGTGTTTGTCAAAATAAAGGAAGTCTGGAGAGCCATTCACACAGAACCTGTTTTTGAGATTAAAACTGTGAGACAATAAAACTGTCTGATATGTTTTTGTTGTTGTTGTTGAAGTGCTTTTAACTTGTGCACAGCATTTTTAAAACAAAGAACAATGATGCAAGACACAAGTGCAGCAATCAAACAAGTGAAAAACAAAGGAAAAGCAGCAGTCGAATGCAGAAATGTGTTCTGTGTTAACAGCCCCTTATGCATTTGGATCACCATTCAGTCGAGTAAATAATGGCAGAATTTTACCTGAACTTTCCCTTTAAGCCTTATGTTTGTGTTCAGATATCTATTGGAAAATGCCTCAGAGCAACTACAGCAAATTACGTCTCTTATCACCATAGCAATGATCAGTTGCACACTATATGTTTGTTCTCATATCATCCTCTATCTGTCTTTCTCATGTCATTTGAATGATGATTGATATGATATATAGAGCTGCACTATATGTGGAATGCACTTCCATCTCTGTCTTTATCTCTCTTTGTTCTGTCTTATTTGATGTGTTTGCTAACACAACCATCACTATTGCAATTGCTCATACCTCAGCTACTTTTAAGAGACCAGACTCACAAAAAAACTTTTTTTTATTGCAAAGAGCATTTTTTGACTTGAGGCCCCTTGTGAGGCCCCATAAATTTAGCAGTATTTCACTCTCTATTCTCCAACTACAGATGTCCCATCGTATATGTGGCTTATTTACATTCTTCTCAAGTTAATGCAGCCTGAAGTTTGATTTAAACAGTAGGGTTGAAGTGTTTTACACATAAAGTCACTGTGATTATACTACTACGGGTTGTAGCTCACAGCGTTATCAGTGAGATTAACAAACCATTGTTCATTTCATGAAAATTATATTGATGCCTGAACACAGACCACCCATGTTTTCCTTCTGTTGCAACACTTGTTGTATAACACTATCCATCCTTTTGTTTTAAACTACACAGTTGGTCATATAAACCAGCAGCAGAGAGTTTTTACTAGAGGTCAGATCTAGATAAAAGGAGATTGCCGCTGAGGATTCAGAATCCAGCCGGCTGAGTCAAACCTCAACGAATCGCTTCCAACGGCTTCTGAAGATCCGAGCAAAGCCAAAGCAGAGAGCAACCTGTCGGAAAGATCACACCGCCACTTTCTCCAGTGTGAGTTGCAGGCCCGTCTGCGTTTTATTAATCTTATCTTTGACAGACCTGACTTATTCAACAGGAAGAACTAAAAGAGAGGCCATTCATAGCTTCGTCTGTTGTCTTTCTTGCAATGTTTTCCTTCACGACCGTCTTACAGGCGTGTGTCAGGAACGATCTTTCGATTGTCACGTATTCTTTCATAGCATTTTCTTCTCTTTGTTTTCCTAGGCTTAGCAGCTATAAGAAAACGCATGTCAAGCCGTGGGGCATTTCCTGTATATACTTGTCTTCTGCTGGAAAGCAAACACCATTCCCTTGCCACCTTTCAATGGAGAGGCCGCTTTTCCTCCCTTCACTCTCATCCCTCTTTTATTTATGAGCTCACCTCATCAGAAAGAAAGAGAGCTTCTGTATGAATGACACTTTGTTCCGATGTGTAAAAGCATTGTACTCTTGGATTTTCTTCATACGTGTATGCCGAGTCAGCGTAAAGGCACTTTTCAGAGCAATGGAAGTTCACCTCACAAATCACTCACTGCTTTTGGCTCTGAAGAGACCCGGTGGCTGAAACCCTCTCGGTCGCGGTCGGATGAAGTACTTGAGTCCAACCTTCAATTACACACAGTAAATCTGATCAGAGCCTGGAGAGCGCAAGCAGGGCTGCTATCAATCAGTCGTATCCCGAAACTAGAGGCCAGGCTGACCAGCTTCTCGTACCAAAGGCAATGTTAATTATGAGTTTTCAATCCAGGCTGAGGGGCTGATCTGTCACTATCACTGCAGTACAGTAGGAATTAAACCAGCGGAGCTTCTAGGATTTCAGTCTTAAGGCGGGATCAGCCCCTTACCTGAATATGAACTGATGTGGCTCAGAGGAATATTTCTTGCATTGCGTGTGATGATTTTTGCTTTACTTGACATTTCTATTTCAAATAAATCTAAATTAATATACATCTAGTTTTCAATAAATACTCAATGGCCCCTAAAATAACTTAAGTCTTACTTAAAATTGCGTGGCGTTCATAATACCAAACCAATTAGCATTTATTTAAAAGGATGTAGGCAAAACATTTCTGACAAAGCAATTAACAAAGAGGGGGTTTTTTTACCCGTCAAATTTGTCCGATTTTTTTTGCACCTCTGTGGTATGTGAGCATGAACTTTAAGAACATCCAGTATTCTAATAACTTTGTAGTAACAGTTTATTAGTAACTGTAACTAATAAAGAATGTTAACTGAAAAATTAACTGGAAATAAATTGTTGCATCTATTAAATCTACATCTATAAATCTACTAGCTATTAAATCTACATCTATATAATTAACTTAAGGCTCTTACAGATAGTTAAAAAATTAATTAATGTTTTGAAGTAAGTTGATTTTTTTTATCAAGAAAAAACATTGAAAAAATGATTTTAGTAATTTGTAAATTGGAGATTGATCTGCTTGAAATCTGTGTGTGTGTGTGTGTGTGTTAACCACAACACAAAAAATAGCATTATAAATTGGTATGTATACATTTTATATAATGTTAATTGACTATTATGTTATTTTTAATGTTAATTTTGTAGTTTTTTTTGTAAAAAAAAAAAAAAAAAGTAATTCATAAATTGACAAAAATGAATGAATTTGAACCTTTTCATATAAAGACCAAAATAATGAAAAAATAATAATATTTCAAAATCGACACTGCAGTTGTAAAAAAAATGGCATTACATGATGAAGTACACCTGTGGTTACTCTGCTAGGACACCTGTGGGAGCTGACATCATACATCTACTATATAGCCTCTCTAAATAAAGTCTAGAAACGTCTATCAATTAGATGTATTGTAGCCTGTAAATAGGCTTGAAGCCCGAGGTGTGTATGAAATAGACAGGAGCATGTAAACAACATTACGATGATAACTGCAGGTAATTTACGCTGTCAATGACTCATACTACAGAAACCCTTGCTGTCAGATGCCGTGACTTGTTTGCCCTGGAGGAGCGTGAGAGGTTTTCGGTGTGGTCGCATTCGTATGTGCGCACGTTGGCGATGTTCCCGCGTGTTGATTCTTATCGGCTTGGGTTTACATTAGATGTCACACTGATTTGATTTAACGAGATAACGGGACATCAGTAAACCTCAGCCTCCACAGATTTTCAGAGCTAGATGCTCATTCGTGAGAAAAAAGAATGTCATGGAAGCGATGATAAGGGTGCCATCCAATGCTTATTTGTTTTGTCTAAATTGAATTAGTCATTCGTTAAGCTAGTGGGAGAGTTAATTGGATTTGAATTAATTGAAGGGGGGTAGGCTGAGAGAGGAGATGGTGTATTATTACCATATCAGGCAGAGAGAGGGAGCGATTAAACATAGTGTTGTGAATGTTAATATCTGGACGGATAGTTTTGGGTCTGCATGAGCGAATCTGTGTTTGTCGGAGCCCAGCGGGCCTGCTGCTTTTGCATGCTTTATGATTTCTTGCTTGAGAAGCAGCCGTGATACTTGATGACATATTTATTCTAGTTTATGTTTTGTTAGACTTTAAGTAGGAGGATTTCTGGGTGAACGCTGAAGAGGTGCAATTGTTCATTCATTTTTAGGGCAATTTGGGCGTGAATAAAGGTGCTGCAATTGATTTTTATATTGCACACACAAAATGGCCCTTCAGCCTGACAGATATCACTGAAATAGATGTCCTGAGAAATCCCAAGCTGCAAAAAAGAGAGCCAATCAGAAACACTCTATGCCTGTTAATGCTGTTAGTTTAGCATGACTGCCTAATTGACTGCTTTATCTAATGCTGACACATACAACCTTATTGTAAAGTGTTACTTAAGTCTTTTGTGTGTGTGCGTGTGTGTGGATGCTGTATTAGCTTGACTTTCATCTCTCTGCACTGTGACCAGCAGAGGGAGCAATATCAAATGGACTTAGTACTGGACCTTAAAGTGTGACCACACGCGCATTTGGTCCTGTGGGGATACAGAATGTATTCTCTCTCCAATAGAGCATTAATCAGTCCATTTGATTTAATGACTGTTCTCACCCCATTCAAAGCACTTACACATCATTTTACAACCATCATTGCTCACTCCTACTGTTGAAGACAGTAATGAACTAGAAAAAATATATAATTTTCCTTCACCTTTTTTTTTAGATTGTGCTGCTTTATGTTGATAAGGCAGCAGAGAGAGAGAGAGAGAGAGAGAGAAGGAAGTTATGGGGCGAAAAAGGAGTTATTGAATGGGGGGGGGGGGTATACTGATCAGTTGGAATAAAATATAATATAATTTAATATAATATATAAAAAAATTGGAAATCCCCACATTCCTTTTGTATCTTACAGATTTTGATCTATATTAGTATTATAATAAAAGTATTATAATTTTTTATTAAATTTTTTTCAGAGCATGGCGAAGGTCATTATTGTTTACCTCGTTCTTTCAGAAACAGAAGCTGCGTAACCATCTCTGCCTCAGTGGCCGTTAGTGTGTGCTTCGTGAAGTGCAGTGATGAAGACTACGGAAATGAGGGTTTAGGTGCTAAGCATGAGACATGTAGCCCAGGGGCTGATTTATCTGCTGGACCCAGTCGCTTCTGAGAGTAGTAATTTAACTGTCTGTCTGCCTTCACTATCTTGTAGAACAGAAAGTAATGTCTTGCATAGTTAACACTAGAAGCCTTGTCTTCATTGAGATGGTGATCTGCCCTGTATGGGCTTGTAATTGACACTTTTTATTTTCCTGTGGCATATATTGTGTCACTTTTTGTGTTATTTATTCCCGACAGGCTTGCGTGATTTCTGCTTGAGTTGGTTTTCGAGGGTTTTTCAGTGTGCTCATTTGAGGTTTGCTTGGAATAAAATATAATATAATTTAATATAATATAATATATAAAAAAATTGGAAATCCCCACATTCCTTTTGTATCTTACAGATTTTGATCTATATTAGTATTATAATAAAAGTATTATAATTTTTTATTACATTTTTTTCAGAGCATGGCGAAGGTCATTATTGTTTACCTCGTTCTTTCAGAAACAGAAAGAACGAGGTTTTGGTTTTCGAGGGTTTTTCAGTGTGCTCATTTGAGGTTTGTGCTCTTGATGGACAGTTTTATGAATGAAGGCAAGGGTGATTCTAAGTTAAACTGATAATTCTATGTGTTTTCTCTGAACATACGAGCATACACCTATGCTGACAGAAAGCGAGTGGAAAGAAAGTGCTGCAGGCACACACTGAAACTCTCTCACACTCTTTATACTTTAAGATGGTGCCAACTTGTCAGGTCTAGTAAGTTTGACGGTAGACTGTCAATTTAAGTCTCTATCTATCTATCTATCTATCTATCTATCTATCTATCTATCTATCTATCTATCTATCTATCTATCTATCTATCTATCTATCTGTCTATCTGTCTGTCTGTCTGATTGTTTTAGATCAGGTGGCTGAGTGTGTGTGCATTGTTTTCCTGGGGAAGAGATGGCAGCAAAATGCACTATGGGAAGAAGGCAGGACGGTGGAGGCAGTGTTATAATCTGGGCAATGTACTGCTGGGAAACCTAGGGGCCTGGCATTCATGTGGATGTTACTTTGACACGTAATAGATTGAGGAACATAAAGGGTTCAAGGTGTTGCCTTGGCCTGCAAATTCCCAAATCTCAATCCAATTGAGCATCTATATGGGATGTGCTGGACCGATGAATTTGATCCATGGAGGCCCCACATTGCAACTTGCAGGACTTAAAGGATCTGCTGCTAATGTCTTGGTGCCAGTTACCACAGAACAACTTCAGAGGTCTTGACATATAAGAGATATGGTAGCGTGAGGTGGACTTACATGATACCAGGCAGGTGATTTTAATGTTGTGGATGATCAGTGTATATATTCTGCCAAACAGCCTTTCTGTGTAATATTACATAACTTAATCTCTCAGTTCAGTTTTGGGAGTTGTTTGCCAGGATATTGACATTTCTCTGTTTATGAGTGAACGTATGTGTCTTCGCATGCAAGGTGGAAGTGCAAGTCTCTCACTATTCCTCCATCTTTTGACAGGCAGTCTTTTAAAACTTGCGAGCCAGTTCTTCACAACCCGTCCTTCACAAAGATTAAGCTACAGGTTCCAACAAGATTGCTTCTGTGGCAAAAATAGCTTTCATTCAGGTCCATCCTGCTCTTGTCTCATCCTCATCCTCATGTTGATCCAAACCGGTTTGATTCTCTTTCTTATGTAGAGCACAAAAGCAGAGGTTTAGCAAAATCTCCCTGCTGATATTTTTCATGCAGTGAAATGTCAGCTGGGGCGGACATTGTCAAGCTACAAAAACAACACAAGAAAAAAGAAATATCATAATAATAGTCTATATAACTAATTAGAATTTTAATGAAGTACAGACTGCAATTTATGTTATAATTTGCGCTACTACATATTCAGTGAATGGCTTCATACAGTTCTGAAAAGACATGGAAGTTACTAAATGATGATTTTTTTTTCTCAAGTATTTCCTTTATGAACATTGTTTCCATTTGTTTTTTACATTATTGATTCAAATTAATGGCTTCATACAGTTCTGAAAAGACATGGAAGTTACTAAATGATGATTTTTTTTTTCTCAAGTATTTCCTTTATGAACATTGTTTCCATTTGTTTTTTACATTATTGATTCAAATTACTGTTTGTAACATAGTTCATAAGTCGGGAAGAAGGAGGCAGGAACCGGCAAACATTTAAACAAACTTTAATAATAAAATGATGATTTTTTTTTCTCAAGTATTTCCTTTATGAACATTGTTTCCATTTGTTTTTTACATTATTGATTCAAATTACTGTTATTATTTTTGCAATTTTGCATCTTTATTAGCACACAAAACATGATCAATTACCATTATTTACAGATTCAGTACATCATCATTCAGTAGTGATATATAGAGGTCAAATCAATGCAAACTATTTTCATTATAACACAACAACTAATTTTCATTGTAAGCAAATTATTTCATAGAGCAACTAATAACAGCATCTAGCGTAACAAGTCTAATTCTTCACTGTAATACCATAACTTTGAAAGGCCTCCGTATAAATTTGGTTAATTCTAGCATATTCAGACACAGCAGGGTCGTTTTCTTTACTAACCCTCTTTTTTCCCTCGTTATATTGTTGTCTTAAATGACTATAATGCCCTAAATATGTAATTACACAGAAGAGACATGATTCCCAAAAGCCTAAGTAATTGATGTAAAAATGCGGCAGGCCAAGATATTTAGCCTCGTATGTGCAGCCACACAATTGCTGTAATTACCCAGAGGATCAGTACTGTGTAACCTGGCTAAACCAAGGCTCGCAAATTGGGAATTTGTGGCAGATGTTTAAGAGAGGCTTGGAGAACCACTGCTCTGGTTGTCTTATTTCTGTATGTGACTGATCTATTTGAGTTCCTCACGAAATGTTGTCCTGTTGATTAAATCTGGCACAAATGACCTATTTATGGCAGGGTGTTTATCCAAAACAACAGGAACAAGCACTCGGCAAAAGAAGCCATTAGTTTTGTTGAGCGAAGAGGAAGCTGACCCCAGATCAGATGAATCACGCTGTTTGCTGTTTTTCTGGGCGGTGTTTGGCAGCTCGTGATTTCCCCCAGGTGTACGGAGTGAAGACCGTGACCAAGTACACAAACATTAGCGCTTCCGATCTTTTTCCGGGTGCCTTTGGATGCTCAGTAGAACCAGATGGTCCATTAGAAGAGCCCGTTGGATCTGTTGCCCACTCTTAACCGCTGCTACTACCCATTTCTATTAAACTTGACTGTAAAAATGACTAGCGGCCTTATGCGTTGAGTCATGTTGGCTTTGGTGGTGGTGGAGCAGGTTTTTATAATGCAGGCTGAGCACTGCATTCAGAGACAGATAAAGAGTGCTTTCACACTAGAGCGGTTCGTTTTGTTCAGTCGGTGTGAAAGCAGTTTTTCAAACTCTGGTGCGCACCAGCAAACCACAAACCAAGTGTGCAAACTGCCAAAGACAGCTTGTTCTTTAGTATCCACACCAGATTTCACATCGCACATTTGATGGTAACAGAATAATGAAGTGGAATGTTCTGTGAAACACGATTTTGACACGGTGAGTGTGAATTGAAGTTGAAACAGCTTGAAACAGTAAGAGCTGGTGAATACGAGTGCTGGGCCGCAGCCTTTATGCGCCCTGTTTTTCAGATGCTGGGCATTCTTGTGGTCAGAGAAAGGAAATGTCAGCCGCAATGGACTGAAATAGTGGTCCTCGCTGTTAACGTACACTCACCGCTCTGGGGTCTGCTCTCACATAGGTGGTCTGTGGGAGTAATGGATGAAGAATTACTGTAGTATACAGTACCCTTTGTAAACGCCATTGGGTAATTCTCAATGATTTGAATTATTTAAGTTACAAGACAAAAAGATATATTGTGCGGAGTGCATTTTAAACTTTCCAACCTTAAGAAAACATCTGTGGTTTGAGATTCAACTATGTTGACAGTGCAGAACTCATGCACTGAATGTACCTGTTTCAGCTTTTGTTGTAGGGCAGTTGAAAGGAACTTTTTGTTCTATGTTGAGAAGAACCAGCCCTATCTGACAGTTAGGTCAACACAGTTTATCATAAAATCAAAACCATAATATGGTCATGTGCAAGGCTGTCATTTAATTAAAAACCTGTATATGGTCTGCACATGGTGACGTAGTAGCATTCATGTTTTGTGTAATTCCAAATCACAATGCCTCATAGTTTGACCCTTCACAATCCTGACAGCGTTTCTATCTTCAGGCAACTGTGGAGGGCTGATGAATAAAACATCAAGCAGTGGTTGACTGAATCATCACCTGCATGGAAAAAGAGAATTATGCTTCTATTTCTAGATGATGATAACGCACTCTGTGCCACCATGCCACGCAAATTGTGAAATCAAACACCAGGAAGATTATTTATCTGTGTCAGGTCAAGGCAAGATGACTCTGGGTGCTGAATCCTCAATGAAAGCTTATAGTTTAAATTGCCACAGCATGACAAAGGAATTGCGTTTGATTAAAGTGATTGGTGTACTGAATTCTGCAGGGCCTGTCTGCTGTGACCCATAACCCTGAGATATATGGAGAGCACAGATCTGATAATAGAGGAAGGAGTGCCTTGCTAAAGCCAGAATTGATTTTCACCAATATTTGTGGTTTTGGATGCTCTTTATAATGAATTTGAAATGACAAAAAAGCATAGAAGAAGTACAGCAGGTACAACAAAATTGCACCATATGACATTTCTTCTGAAGCACTCGGTGAGGAACAGACTGAAATTTAAGCTGTTCACTGAAAATCTTGATAACTCTCATAATAAGTAGCCATGCCTGATTTGTGAACAAACATTTATCTAGAGTCTGATCATTTTAATGAATAACTGAATGATTCATGCACATTTTGTAAATATTTTGTTCACAAAGATCTTGTTAATATTTTCATGAATCAGAAGATAATCAGTGAATATCAACTTAAATTTTGAATTGTTCCTCACATAAAGTTATTGTAGAGAACAAGTTGTATGGGCCACTTTTATGATGTTTTTATGGTGTTTTTGCCTCCTTTTTGAAGCCTGAAATCCCCAGTTTTCATTCACTTTCATTTTTTTAAAAACGTGGCGTGGCTATTCTTCAAAGATATTTTTTTTTTGTATTCCATTTAAGGAAGAAAATCATAATACGGATTTGAAATGAAATGAGGGTGAGTAAATGGTGTCACAATTTTCATTTTTTCAGTGAACTAATCCTTTCACCAGCAAGATTTCTTTGGTCACCAGAAAAGCAAAACTGGTGTTTTCAGCAGAGCTGCTTTAGCTATTTACCTCCAAATAGGACAGATGTTTTTTTTTTCTTCCCCAATTTGATGCATATGTATTGTGGTATTTAGAAATAATCCACACAGTTGGGGCATTTGGGGCTGGTAAAAATGCTGGACTTCCTTCAGTCATGTCTGTCTCACAGTTCTTCTTTTATAGCCTCTTTCTCTCATCCATTGATGTGAATCTGCTTTACAGAGCTGTAAACTACAAAGACACGCACACATAAAGACTTCGACAAAGTGCAGGTCCTCGCCCACACCGTGTGTTGAGGCTCTGTTTAATCTGGACCAGCATCTGTGTGGTATCTGCCCATGCTGAATGTATCCCATTGTTTGCAGTGGTATTCACTCTTAAACCGGCATTATCATTATAGGGGAATTCTCCATGCGTCCTGCAGAACCGGAGAGTCGGCAGAGAAAGTTTTACAGCACCATTAGCGGTGTTATCTCTTTATAGCAGAGTAGAGGGACGGTGAGGGAAGGAATAGGATTGCTACAGGACCGTTGTTTGCTAACACAGCATGCAGGGACCGCAGCCAGCCTTACAGTGCTCAAAGCAAGGCACACTTCTTTGGATCTGCTGTACTACATCACTGAAGGAATGAGCACACTCATATTTTCTAATATTTCTGTTGGCAGACACTATTAGCTCATTTACTCTGGTTTGTTTTGATGTCTAACAGAAATGGTTTTACACAATTTTGGAATCGCCTGTGCTAGTGCACTCCACCGCAAAGCAATGAGGGAGAAAGGGGGAAGAAAACAATAAAGAAAGAAGGAGAAAACATGGTTTGGAATAAGAGAGAAGGTCAAAGCCGTGGCATTGTGGGGAGTACATGTGCTTGTGACACATTAGAGCAGTTGTCACAAGGGTACAGATTTGAATTCAGCCTATGCCATGCCCTAATCCCAGTCTCAGTTTCTTCATTTTATTGTCTGCTTTCTGCTTTTAAAAAATGAAAATTCCTTAATCATTTACATCTCTAAATCAAGAATATTATCATTAAATAAAACTAAAACTGTTAAAAATATTTTTGTTAATTGAATTAAATCTGATATAAAATAAAGTAAAAAGTTGAGTGCCTGAAAGTAACTGAAAATAAATAAAAACTAAAACCTAAATAGTAATATTTAATAAATAAATAAATAAAATGTAAATTAAACTTTAAAATATATAAAAATTAAATAAAATATTACAAACCCAATTCCAAAAAAGTTGGGACACTGTACAAATTGTGAGTAAAAAAGGAATGGAATCATTTACAAATCTCATAAACTTATATTTTATTCACAATAGAATATAGATAACATATCAAATGTTGAAAGTGAGACATTTTGAAATGTCATGCCAAATATTGGCTCATTTTGGATTTCATGAGAGCTACACATTCCAAAAAAGTTGGGACAGGTAGCAATAAGAGGCCGGAAAAGTTAAATGTACATATAAGGAACAGCTGGAGGACCAATTTGCAACTTATTAGGTCAATTGGCAACATGATTGGGTATAAAAAGAGCCTCTCAGAGTGGCAGTGTCTCTCAGAAGTCAAGATGGGCAGAGGATCACCAATTCCCCCAATGCTGCGGCGAAAAATAGTGGAGCAATATCAGAAAGGAGTTTCTCAGAGAAAAATTGCAAAGAGTTTGAAGTTATCATCATCTACAGTGCATAATATCATCCAAAGATTCAGAGAATCTGGAACAATCTCTGTGCGTAAGGGTCAAGGCCGGAAAACCATACTGGTTGCCTGTGATCTTCGGGCCCTTAGACGGCACTGAATCACATAAAGGAATGCTACTGTGATGGAAATCACAAAATGGGCTCAGGAATACTTCTCACAATTTGTACAGTGTACCAACTTTTTTGGAATCGGGTTTGTAATAAAAACTATAATTGCATATAAATAATACTAAAATAAAATATGTATCAGAATGTTCAAACTGCTGTTTTCAGATTATGAAAATGAACCATAGTAAATTTAATTCATGTTTACATTAAACTCATTCAATTGCATCACATCACAGCCAGTTGCAAGTGGCATGAGAACCAATAAAACTGGATGTCACTGTCATTTAAACACAATTTGGTGCTAGACAGCAATGTGTGCAAGTATGACATTTGAGACATACTGTATGGTGGAGAGGAAATATTTTAAAGGGGTCATATGATGCTGCTAAAAAGAACATTATTTTGTGTATTTGGTGTAATGAAATGTGTTTATGCGGTTTAAAGTTAAAAATACATATTATTTTTCACATACTGTACATTATTGTTTCTTCTCTATGTCCCGCCTTTTTGAAACGTGTCGATTTTTACAAAACTCATCGGTCTGAAAAAGCGAGGTGTGCTGTGATTGGCCAGCTATCCAGTGTGTTGTGATTGGCTGAATACCTCAAGCATGAGACGGAAATGTTACGCCCCTCACCATACTGTGATGGCTTGTCCCAGCCGGAGCGACGACACAAAAACGTTAAAACACATTACAAACGAGGCATTTGTTGCATCCAGTGGGGACATAATTACTGATTATAATGACTTATACTGTCTTTTTACGCGTTGCGTTGCATTGCATCGTGCAGCGTAAACATAAAACCCTGTCTGCATT
>NW_015505898.1:119827-164314 GCF_001515645.1 Sinocyclocheilus grahami
AGCGACCAGCACAGATCAGCTCTAGGCATGATGAAGCGGATATCGTCCTCTTTTGGAAGACCAAACAAAGT
Source organism: Sinocyclocheilus grahami (assembly GCF_001515645.1). Taxonomy (NCBI): domain Eukaryota; kingdom Metazoa; phylum Chordata; class Actinopteri; order Cypriniformes; family Cyprinidae; genus Sinocyclocheilus; species Sinocyclocheilus grahami. Next base: position 119,899 of record NW_015505898.1, read on the forward strand.
AGTTTTGCTTTAACAATGAAAGACACAGTGGCCTAGCGTGAGCGAAAGCCCCGGCTTCGCGTGAGCTGAAGCTAACTTTTATAAAGAATATCTCTTTGGATTTGAGACTTTAGTCTTTGCAAATTTACAGATCTTCTTTATGCACCAAGAGCTTGTAACACTCCAAAAAGACAGGAAAAAACGAAATCGCATCATATGACCCCTTTAAGCAAATAATGGCTTGAATTGTGTTCCTGTTCTTGCTGTTTTCAACTGCACATACATAATTCACATGTGACTCACAAGGCCCAGATGACAAGATATTGCACCATTTTCAATATCTCGGCCGACTCATCTCCATCCTAGAAATCTGTGCGGCCTTGTAACCATGCTTGACTAATAATAGTGATTAGTCTATCGGACACAGAACATCAGTTCTGTGGCGCCTTTTCAACACTTCTCAGAAAATGGACATTTCCATTCAATAACAATATGTTTAGCCAGCAGTTTTTTGTTTTCCTTCATTTTTCTTGTTTTCTCTCCAGCGCAGAGTGCGGTCTTTTTATGGTTTTTAAAAAGGATGGGAGTTTTCTTTGTAGCAATTTCTGCCGTGCATGCCAAAACCACAACAGATGCGCCATTCGCAGGCTACTCTGGCTGCTCATTAGAGATTGGCAGCTGTCTTTTAGCCCAGCTGAGAAGTTAGCATTAGCAGCAGCAAGTGACTCATTGGGTTCTTCCCTGCTTGAATATCCAGCTTAACCTGGTATCTGTGTTTTGGAAAATATACCATAGTTCTCAGTTGATCTAAACTGGACATTAACTTCAGTAGTCCGAGGTTGTCATTAGGTAATCTGTGTTTAACCAGCAGCAGAGCTACTACCAGCTGATTATACCAGTTTAAAGTGGTCAAGCTGGATTTTGGAACTTAGTAGCTGGCTAATGACAACTTGGAACAATTAACAAACACATTTTAGAGAGTTTAGAAAACCATTTACTATCTTAACCAGCTGATGACCACCTTGGACCAGATTAGAATAGCTAATGACTGTCTTAGACCAGTTATTGACCAGTTTAGATTACCCATTGACGATCTAAGACCAGTACATGTGCAGTTTATACCTTCTTGGAACAGCTTTGACTAGCTAATGTTTATCTTAGTCCAGTTAACAGTTTATATATACTATATCAGCTAGTGACCATATTAGATCATTTAATAGTCAGCCTAGATCAGCTACAGTAAGATCAGCTAATGAGAAGCTAATGGCCATTGTAGACGAGCTAATGAGCAGCTTAAACCAGTTTAGATCAGCCAGTGACCTTAACTGGCTGATTACCATCTCGACCAGCTTAGACTATCTAATTACTATCTTAGACCAGTTAAAGGGGTCATATGATGAGCGCCACCGCTCTTTCAATCCGGCCTCTGCTCACTCTAGGCCTCCGGCCTCCGCTCACTCTAGCCCGCCGTGTGTGATGCTGTGTTTCGTTGTGAAAGCGAAACTACTTTGTTTGGCCTTCCAAAAGAAGACACGACTAGAAATCAGTGGTTAAGTTGTATTTACAACACTGTTCCAGAACAGTTCAACCCAAATATTCTGATGTGTGCAGCACATTTTATGGAGGACTGTTTCCTGATCCTGGTAGAGTAGACTACAATGCCGGCTGTTCTGACTCATAGATTGTAAGCATGTTTTTTATATTTAAAGAATTTGCCACTCACTATTCAAACGCCAGTTTGTAAAAATCGACACGTTTCAGAAAGGCGGGGCATAGAGGAGAAACAATAATGTACAGTATGTGGAAAATAATATGTTTTTTTAACCTTAAACCACATAAACACATTTCATTACACCAAATACACAAAATAATGTTCTTTTTAGCAACGTCATATGACCCCCTTTAATGACTTGTAACCCAACTCGGGCACCACAGAAAAAAAAAAAAAGGAAAGAATGCTCACTGCTCTGGTGTGTTCACGGGGTGTGTGTGTGTTCACTACTCGTACTCACTGCTGTGTGTGTGTGCATTTGGAAGGGTTAAATGCAGAGCACAAATTCCGTGTATGGGACACCATACTTGGCTACATGTCACGTCACTTTATGCAGCTTAGTCCATCTAAGACCAGCTAACAAACATATTTAACCCAGGTAATACCATTTTAGACTATCTAATGACCATCTTAGGCTAGCTAAAGATCATCTTAGACCAGCTAATTACCAGCTTTAAGGTAAAATCAGTTGCTAATGACCAACTTGGACCGGCTCAGACTAGATTAGAAAAATACCAATCTAGACCAGTTTTTATGCTCATTAGACAAGTTAAGACCAGCTAATGACCTTTTTAGACCAGTTAATGGCCATTTTAAACCAGCTAATATGCAGCTTAGACCAGCTAAAGACCATCTTAGGCCAACTAATAACCAGCTTTAAGGTAAAATCAGGTAACATGTACCAAAACAGAGCTACCAAACTGGATTTTTCAAGCAGGATATCAAGGTGATGCAAGAGGAAGTGTCTTAATCGCACAGATTAAACACACTAAGATAACAATGTTGATTGTAGTATTGAGTTGTAAACACAAGAGTGGGATAGACCTTTGATTGCACACCTGCAGCGTTGTGAGGCCTTGTATTTTGTGCTTTTTCAAGACGTGAAAACACTTACAGGTCCCGCCAGGTCAAGGAAAGGTCACAGGGAGCTTGTTTATACTCCCTAACTGCCAGTTACTGTAAAGTGAGTGAAAGTGCTTCTAAAATGATTTGTGTTTCTTTTCTGCCTTGTGAAATCCTGGAGCAGTGCTGGTGCACTGATTTAAGTCAAAATTGTGTGGTTTGGGGTGTATCGTCTGACCCTGCTCTGCTTCTGAATGGTATTATTACAGCGCTCTGATCCTAAATGCTGTTTGTGCCATACATGCTCATTTAAATCACATTAGCAACTTTCCCAGGGAAACTTCAACAGCAGTGCAGGGCGTAAGTAAATACCTGGCGTGCGCACACTCACGCATGCTTAAGCGGACACACACACACACTTGTGGCTTTGATGTACTGCACAAACACTGCGGTGTGTCAGTTTTCCCAAGCTGCACCTGTCAGGCAAGCAAAAAACTGAGACAGGGAACATGTCTTACTAAACTGATTGCATTGTCAGGAAATGTGGTGATTAATGTGGGTGTAATGTCTGTAGCCAAGTCCTGTGGGATTGTGTGGTTCCACCATCTGGCCATTGAAAGATCTCGCTCGTGAGCAAGACCGGCATGTCGTCACAGATCAACTAGCTACCATAAACAACATGCTTTTTGTAGCTTCATCATGCTACAAAAAAAAAAAAAAAACTATGATAAAGAGAAATCTTTTTTGCTTTAGATAGGCAGAAGTCTGCTGAAATCTTTAAGATGCAGAGAATATGCTTTAGGGAAACGCCAATTTGTCAAGTTTTTCCTGTGTACAGCAGGGCAACTGTGTTGTTTTGATGCAGTTTGTTTTGGCAGGACCTCCATTTCCACCAGCTGTGGTGCGGGAGACCAAATCCGCCCGTGTTTCTGCTTTCATTCACCCATCCCTCTAGGCTGTCCCGGCTTCTACACCCAGATGGGTTATTGTCTATGATAGATGCTGTTGATAACGCCTGCCCTTTACTGCAGACACACAAACACATTACTCTGCGCCCAGATCTGCCCTGCACTTCGCTGCCTTGCCCATGTTTTGTAACTGAGGTTTTGTTTTGTTTTTTAAAAATATGAAAAAAGGCTCTGCCCATTTATTTTTAGATCTGGCAGTGTTGTAAACCTTATGCGAGTAGAAAATTCAGATTAAAGAGAGGCATTCATAGCTTATTTTTGGATTCTTTTGTAGAGTATTTTCAACAAGTTGTAAAAGAGTCCCACTACAGGAGAAGAATGGGGCTCTTTTAAATGTTCTTGAAAGTGTGCTATGAACAGTTTAGGATTTTCTTTTTCTAAAAGTCAGAATTTTGTTAAAAAAGCAGTGAATCATCAAATGTAATTGTTCTTAGGAATGTGCTTTTTGAAAAATGCAAAAGTTTTTATTTTATTTTTCTCAAAATGCCAAGGGGTGTAATCATTAAAGTAAATAAAAAGTGATAATGAATAATAATAAAAAACTCTAACAACTTAAATATGTACAGGTTTAATACACGTTTAAAATCAAATACACTAGACTTTTTTTTACTCTTTGTACCACAAACAAACAAACAATGATTAAATAAATAAATAAAAATTGAATTTAAGTCATTGTAAAACTTTTTAGATGGAATGTTCATCAGCTATGTCTAGTTTCCTGTCATGACTCTTTCTTTCCCTGAGACATCATTAGCAGAAATATAGCAGACATTTTACATTGACACCGAAACATTCTGCCCTGAAAGTTCTGTTGAGAGATGCAATCCGTGTAGTGATCTCTGTTGTTTATCTGGCCTCTATTTTCTTTGGAGCGGCCGCACAGCGGCAGGTATTAGACGTGCTCTTCCAGAAACTCTGGGCTGGAAACACATTTGAGGTCACCGACCAGTTATTAACAGCAGGACTCAATTAATACAAACACTGAGGCTTTGGTCTCATTAATTCAAGCCCATTTCCAATTGTGTGTCGGTTTTTCTTTGGTTGTGTAATTGTTTACATCTGTGTGTGTGTCCATGAGCAGTCGTCACAAAGTGGATTGTTGTTGAAAGTCTCTGGGAGGCGCTGGCACAAGATAAGAGAGACAACAAGGCTGTGTAGGCATTTCACTTTATGATTTTGTTTATCACATCTGTAACCTTGCAATTTGCGGTATCAATGTTTGCGCTTGTAACACAGTTCGTAGTCACGGGAAGAAGGAGGCGGGAACCGGCGAACATTTAAAGACTTTAATAAAATAAACAAACACAAAATGAAAGTAAAGCAGCAGCCCCTCGCGGACGACGTTCCCATGGCTCTCGGCCCCGCCCCCACTCGTCACATACCCCCATCGCCCCTCGCAGGCTGGGGGGTACTCCCGAGACTACGCTCTACTCCCCCCTTCTGGGGGAGCCTATCACGGCGGCCGCGGCGTACCTGGGGGTAAGGACAGACAGACGGGGCAGAGAAAAGGAGACAGAAGGATGAGGAGAGACAGATAGGAGAGAGGGCAGAGAGGGAAAAAAAAAATTATAAAAATTATCGGTCCGGTTCCCAGACACACTGCCGCTTGGTCCTCAACCGGCTGAGAGGCTCTCACTCGCGGTGCCATGCGATGGTACTGAACATCATCCTCCTGTTGAGGGCAGCCGGCAGCGAGTCCCCCGTTCCCTGCTCCTCCCCAATCATGGCAGACGGCAGCAGGCTCCGGCATCCTGGCGAATGGGGCCGACTCCTCCGCTCCCTCTCGGATGGCAGGCACCCCTCCTCGACCCAGGAGCGTGGCAGCGAGCTCGCCGTCCCACCTCATCTTCCATCGTTCCAGCACCACCGCCTCGCCAGCGGTCTCTCCGCTTGTACCTGCTGCCCGATCTCCTCAGCATCGCGACCCCCCTCAGCAGCGAGGGCTGTCTGACAGCGTGTCCCTCCTTTCTCCTGGGTTTCGGCACCAATGTAACACAGTTTGTAGTCACGGGAAGAAGGAGGCAGGAACCGGCAAACATTTAAAGAAAACTTTAATAAAATAAACAAACACAAAATGAAAGTAAAGCGGCAGCCCCTCGCGGACGACTGCCACACACAAAATAAAGTCCAGGCCTGGTACTCTCTCGTCCAACACTGTCGTCAGTCCTCCTTTTATCCTTTCGGAGCTCCTCCGTGGGACTCGAGACCCGGTGAGTGGCGCAGGTGTCGCGCATTAGCATTTACTCCACCGGCCTCGCTCCATTCCCACGGCTCTCGGCCCCGCCCCTCTCGTCACAGCGTTGCATATGGTATCAAAAGTCCGTTCTCGTGCATTGTTGGACGTTCAATTAAGCAGCTCTGCATTGCTTTTGCTTGCAAACAATCTGCCACTCTGGACTCAATAAGCTGTATATCAATGCCAGCTTCTGAGATGGAGTTAAATATTGTCTGTTTTTATCATACACCATCTGAAGCATGGACTAGACGCAACCAGTGACATTTCCTTCTTGACAGCACTGCCTATTTGATGTATGGGAATGTCTGAGAGTGTGTGGTGTTTAATAGGATTTACAGGACTGAGGGTTGTAGAGGGAGAACAGTCTTTTGAGGAAAGGGATGCTGAGGGAATTTTGTGCGATAAAAGTTTCAAATTGTAGTACAAAAATGTTAGTTTGTTCTTCTGTTTTGAAGTATGCGTGGGGCCTCATCAAGGACGGTTACAATATAAACTCTTGAATATTAAGTATTACTCAAAACTTTCATCTCTTCAGTGATTGCTCAAGCTACGTTCGGCCTGTAGTCCAATAAAAGGACCTGTTTACTGACTCTGATCACATGCCAAAAAGTTGTTAGAGGCCCACTTCTCTTTAAAATTGTGCCAAGACAAGTTTTGGGTGTGCTGGTGCATGCATTTCTGATACTGTTTGTTTTCTCTTTTGTTTTATTTCTTAGCAATACAGAAATATAATATAATACTATCACTTAAATTTCTAAACTAATGGCATACGGTGAAATGTGTAATTTCTATGTCAAAAGCATCTTCATATAGATGCAGAGATAACACTTTTAAACAAGTCGAGCTTACCTATATTTGTGTCCACATATTAATTATTCAAAGTATTAGAATTTTAGCAATTAAGTAATTTATTTATAACCATTAAACAGTTATTTTTAGTCATGCATTTTTTATGTAAAAATACATCTCATAACTCTCTTTCTTTTACAAAAGTCTGTAATTTTCACCCCTGCAGTTGAAAAGAAATGACCCTATTTTTTTCTGCATCTGCATGAATTGGGCTGCATGGTTTGGTTTGTGCTAATAGCTTTCTTATGGGGAGATGGTTACGGCCCTATTGATTTTCCTTCTAGCCGCCTGGCCTGGGATGAAAGACCACGTCTCCGGCAGGCGCTCGCTATAGAGTGAGTGCTGAAAAGCAGTGGTGGGATAGCTGAAGTGCAAGGAGAGGATCCAAACCAATGTCCCCAGACCCGACCCTCTTTACCTTGGGGTCTGCAGAGGCTGAGTGAAGCCTGGCTCGATCCCTTGTGAAATGGAGCCAAGGCCTAACCACCATTTGCTGTTGTTGGAGCAACCATAGTCCTGGTTGGTTAGGTGAAGATAGTGTTTATTTTTCTGTGAAAGAGTGTACTGGCAGTATATTCTACATCCTGGACTTTGTTTCAAAGGGTCATATCATGAGCAATCAAATTTTCCTTTGAGATAAAATAACTTGATTTACTATGAAAATAATACAGTAATGTTCAGAACTTCGAATCTGATGAATCTATGGGGAAAAATGACTCTTTCTAAACATATGTAACTTGTTGTGACATAACAGAGGTTCAGTTGTGCAGGGGTCCCTTAATCCTGCTCTGGAGGGTCACTGATCTACAGAGTTTAGCTCAAACGCAGATCAAACTCACCTACCTGTTATTTTTCTAGTAACTCTGAAGACCTTGATTAGCTTAGCTAGCTTCTATCTTTGATTAGGTTTGGAGATAAACTCTGCCCGGGGAATGGCTCTCCAGGACTGGATTTGAAGAACCATGAGTTAGTGCATCAGCACTACCTCCCACTTTTACATGTCAGTGATGAGCATTAGGTGATCAGCAACCTGGTCTGATTAGTCATGGTAAAATAGTACAATAGTATTTGGGAATGTTTGCCAAACCTTCTGCTGTTCCTGACTGTGATGTAGCACCTTCCGCTATGCAAATTCTTCTGAAGAATTGCAATGTTGGGAAAGAGCACTTGAGGATTTTTTTTTAAAAGGTCCCTGATCTTAATAATTTGTTCAGCATATTTTGGCACAGATTTAGATATATATATATATATATATATATATATATATATATATATATATATATAGTTAATAAAAAATGTAAAATATTTCTGCTTTTAATTAAATAAGTCTGCTTTTTTATGACATTTAAGTCTCTAATAGAAGTGACTGTAATGGGGAAAACTGCATTCCCATTTTGCTTGATGATGTCAATAGTATTGAACTTCCGAAAATCACTGTTTGGTCAACAGATGTTTGTGGTGTAATTTGGAAGTGGCATAACTAGAAATCTAACTCAAGATTGCGGGGAGATTTATGGAGCACAACTGCTTGTCTTTTGCTTTGTAAACACTGTGATATTTCTAAATTCATCTAACCACACATCTAAATAAGTTGATTTTTTTTTCTGATTCAGCCCATAATTGCTTTGCTGAAAGTTCAGTTTGGAAACAGCGCACTATTCCAGCCAGTCTTCAGACCATCTGTTTTAAAGCACTCAACGTGTGAAGTCTTAACACATACCCTCTCACTCTACAATGCTCACTTGCCCGCCCAGCAAATCAATTGATTTATTTTTACTCTCGTGCCAGGCTTACTTCGCTTGTTTTAGCTCAGCAGATGCTGCAAATGAAGCAGTTATGGGGTCTTCCTGTGCTGAATGATCTGGATCTGCCAAGAACAAATCCATTCATTTCAGGGGCTTTGGGTGAGTTACATTCATAATAACATCTAAAACAGATTCCCGTGAAACAGCTGAGGAATACTTTCTCCATCCATTGTTCTTTGCCCTCCCTCTGGGCCCATTTAAACTGGGATATTGTTCTGTTTGGCTTCGTTTAAAGCTTAATTGGATTGTTACGAGGCCGGAGCTGAATGATTTTACATACAGAGCAAGTCTATTACGTGCTGGCATGTAAACACAAAACACATTACGTATGACAAATGCGTATCCCCCATGACTGGTCTGCAACGGATAGATGCTAACCATGCAGCATAATGGTAAATGAGAAGCTAAACCCACAGAGACAAAGCTGGGGAGATGATTTGCATCTCTCCTGCAATATTTGTTCTTTTCTTTGGTGAATAACCACATTTTGACACATCTTATTTGCTTCATATAAATATATCACTCCCTGTTCTCACGTTCATCCTTCCAAAAGCACAAGTAAAATGTGCTTTGGCACAGTCATTCTCAGTGTGAGTCGTGGTGGTATATGAAAGAGATTACCGAGGCAAGTTAAGCCAAAGCTTTCCATATGATTTCTGCTTTGTAGTATGCAGCTCTCCGCAGACAGTAGGGCCGGAGCCGTGGGCTACAGATGGTGCAGCCTGCGTGTCTGGCCCTGTTAAACATGCCCCTCGAATTATTAATTTGAATAATTAACGTTCAATTAATACGCCCTTCGAATTATTAATGTTCAATTAATAACGCCCTGTCAAACATGCCCCTCGAATTATTAATCCGAATTATTAATGTTATGATACGGATACTGAAAACAGGTCATTTCAGATATGCACTTTAAAGGTCCCCTGAAGTGCCTTGAAACACGCAGCATTATTCTATGTGACGACACCCGACTCACGCATATGATCCGCTCCGTGCGATCGTGTCTCTGGACCGGAGCCAAAGTCCGGATCAGACTGTGTACGCTGCCACGGTTCGCGTGACACAACGTGAAACCAGACCTCATTTGCCCCAATCGAAAGCATATTTACACTATCTGAATCATTCCCTATCGCCTACATTGTGCACTATGTGCCATTCACTGTACAGGAAATACTACACTGTGAACAAGCAAACGATCTCAGCTGCAGAGTCAGCGTCTATTTATAGTGCAGGAGGCATGCGCTTCGGCTTCTAGAGAGCATTTGATTGGTCAGAAGATTTGATGAGAAGATGAAGTACGATGTGACGTCAAAAAAAAATTGTTGAGCCGTTTTGGCGGAAGTGACAAACTAAAAGCTTTGAATGCTTATATCTTCTAAATATGAATTTTGTCACTGTTTTGGAGCACACTGCCTTATATGGCGCTTTTCCACTGCGTGGTACGACTCGGCTCGGCACGGCTCAGTACAGCACGGCATGATTCGGCTCGGCATGGTTTGCGTTTCCACTGCAGTTTAGTTCAGTTCACCGCAACAGACAACAAAACTTTTTGGTTGTTAAAAAAAGGTGCGCTGGTTCAAACAGTTGCGTTCGATCACTTAAGACTAACATATTGATATTAACACCCAAAAAACTTTCATTTTGATTTCATGGGGACTTTAAGCTGTAACTGACATTTAGATTATGACCATGTTTTTGCCTTCTTTTTTTCTCCTGCGTCTGCGCAGTGCGACCTGATGCAGCCCCTGAAGCGAGACACAGGAAACAGAAATACTGCAAAATAATAATAATAACGTGACGAAATAACGTTATAACATTTCGTTTCGTCTCGTTTTGGTCAACGAAAATGAAGAGGCCTTTTTAGCATAGTTTTTATTTTGTAAGCCACATTTCGTCTCGTTTTTATTCGTCAACGATATTGCATTGTACATTTAATTATCGTCATCGTCACATGACCAGCCTTTTTGTCTCGTCTCGTCTCGTTTTCGTCACGTGATAAAGGTTCATTGACAACTATATGTAGTCATAATTTTCGTTGACGAAAGCAACACTACTTCTAAGATACCTGTTTTAGACAAATTTTAAGGCAGCATTGCATGCAATTTAAGTGCTCCAAATCTGCAATAGAACATATTTGTTTCTTGGCGTGTTTTAAAAGTTTCAGTGTCTTAAAATGCAGTGTAGATGGTGCAAGATACTGAAAAATAAAAACAGCATTCAAAAGCATTGTCTTGCCTCATAGACAGTAATTTTAGAACAGTTTACATACCAAGTATCTCTAATTTTTTTAATATAGAGCGCTATTAATCTACAATTTATTTTGTCTGTAATATTGACTTTGTCTGGTTTCATGTCCTATCCTGTCCTTGTCAGAAGTTTTCCAATGTGTCTTTCTTCATGTCTGCACAAAGACACTGTGAAGGCACGTAGAGCATAAGAGAGTTTGACAAGATGCTCCAGGACAGCGTTTAATTGAAGATCAGACGCATACAGTGCTGTCAACCACAACACTAGATTCAGTTTAAATGCTGCCAGAAAATGCTCTGTTCCATTTATTTATTCATTGGAGAAAATGCTGAGTCAGAAGCTACTTTAAATCCTCTCATTATATTCCCATGCTAAAAAGCGTACATAAAACATTCCTGTTTACTGTAGTGCAGAGGAATCGCAGTGGACGCCTCTAGTCACTGATGCCTCTTGATCATTTGATCACATTGTAGACCGGGTGAGAAGGTTAGCACTGCTTTGGTTACATGAGACATGCTCACTCAGCGCCTTTGAGATTGGGTGGCACCTCTGTTATTTATCCAAGCACGTTCAGCTGCTGTTGAAATACTTACCCAAATCACCCTGAGCTAATGTTAGTGTGCCTCTCACCGATGAGAGGGAGCAAAATAAACCATTTTCTTGACAACTGTTTTCCCACGGACGGCAGACAAGGTCTGCAGGAACTGACTTGAGGTCTGACAAGAGGTTAGCACCTGACTGCATTAGTCTAATGACAGATAATGAGAGTTCAACAACCCACTCAGCACCAGACCAGCACACCCACAATCAATGATTTATGACCGTCAAATCACCTTGATGTCTTAAAACCACATTTGGGAAAAAACTAATTCAGTTATTACTCATTATGTTTGGATGATATCCCAAGAGAAAATGCTTAATAAACCACTCGACCCTCTTCTTGACTCAGACTAGGCCCTCTACTCATCTTGGTTTTGACTTGACCCTCTTTTGGTCTCTGCCTTGATTTTGATTCAACCCTTTTATAGCCTTGGTCTTGACCCAGATTTGAATGATCTGGTCTTGACTACAACACTGAAAGATGCTTTGTCTATTGTATATAAACAGGTAGAGCATTGCACTTGCAATACAAAGGTCATGGGTTCAATTCCCAGAAAACGCATATGCAAGTTATTTTATATCAACTGTGAAGATGCTCTGTCTGTGCCAATATCTGTATTCCTATCACAGTAAATTTTTACTCAATTTCTCCCTCTACCCACTAACCCCCGAAGGAATGAGTACACTAGCCAGTTTTTAACAACCGTTCCTTTCTATTTTCCTCCGTAACTACCACACTTGTCCATCACTGTCAACCACAACACTAGATTCAGTTTAAATGCTGCCAGAAAATGCTCTGTTCCATTTATTTATTCATTGGAGAAAATGCTGAGTCAGAAGCTACTTTAAATCCTCTCATTATATTCCCATGCTAAAAAGCGTACATAAAACATTCCTGTTTACTGTAGTGCAGAGGAATCGCAGTGGACGCCTGTAGTCACTGATGCCTCTTGATCATTTGATCACATTGTAGACCGGGTGAGAAGGTTAGCACTGCTTTGGTTGCATGAGACATGCTCACTCAGCGCCTTTGAGATTGGGTGGCACCTCTGTTATTTATCCAAGCACGTTCAGCTGCTGTTGAAATACTTACCCAAATCACCCTGAGCTAATGTTAGTGTGCCTCTCACCGATGAGAGGGAGCAAAATAAACCATTTTCTTTTTCAGACACTTTTGGGAAACAGTGAAGAAAGAGTGAAAGGAAAAGAAGTTGTGAAAAAGCGAATGTTACGCAATGCTTTGTTCTTTGGGAGAGTTTTGTGAAATCACTCCAGTGTGCCGCTAAATAAAATTGTGTGGGTTTGAAGATGATTATGTGCGAGCTTTCCCAGCACAGCTAGTTTGTTTTGAGTGGTCTGTGTCTGTTTTCCAAAAGTGGGCCAGCCAGAGTGCGAGACTGACCCCAGATGAACTGGTCTGGTTGGGTGTGGACTCTGCTGCACAGATGTCCAGCTGAACTGGGAAAACCGGGTTCTCTCTCAAACCAGGATGCACCAACGTTCTTTAAAACTGGCTTCAGGTCTCGCTAGCGAACTTAAACATGGTTTACAAAATTCAGGCCGCCTTCCAAGGCCATAATCAGAGTGAAATCTGCACTCACAAGGCTCTTATTAAAAAGCACTTCATGAATGAATATCTACCGTGTGGCAGCATGACTAGATCTGACTCACGGCTCCGTCAGAGCAAGTAGGATATTCCACATATTCCAAGGTTTCGATGGCATTCCTCACTCTCTCTTCACTCCCTCCCTTTTCCTTTGATTTTAGTCCTTATTTTAACATCCTGTGGCATTTTACAACTATGTATTGCCAAAATATCATAATTTGCCTGAGGCCTGGATATATATGTGCTCGCATCAATCAAGTAGCCATAGTTCAGCTTAAAGATGTCTGCACTTGAGGTTACTTGAGGCCAGGCGTTTCCTGACTGTCATATAGAAGTCTTGCATTTGTCATTCTTGCCGCTGCCTGGAGTTTCATGCTCCCTGGAGTTTTTCATCCAGCCTCTGCATTCTGGCACAGTTTGACATCTTGATGGTTCTGCCATGTCCATCTCTCTCTCTTCGCTTGCTTGTGGAAAGGCTCTCCGGGAAGCTGGATGCTGACTAACAGTATGTGCGGCTGCTTTGTCACACGTGTCAGTGGGTTGTTGGGATGAAGCTGCGTTTCTGATCCCGTTTCCTGGCCCCTCTGGGTCTTTTTGGGTCTGAACTGGTCTGAGCTGGTCTTTTTTCATCGCAGCTCTTCTCCACAGCTGCTGCGACCTTGTGCGGATCTTTTCCAAGAAACAAATGAAAGGAAGCTCTCCATCCCTCTCTTTCCGTCTTCAGCTCAGCGCTTCCCCTGTTTCCGTGTAATCCTCCATTCGGCGCATCCTAGATTAGCCATCCCACAGTGCCTTGCAACAAGGTCTCTAAATCTCACGCCTCCTCCAAGGCTGGGAAACAGTGAAGAAAGAGTGAAAGGAAAAGAAGTTGTGAAAAAGCGAATGTTACGCAATGCTTTGTTCTTTGGGAGAGTTTTGTGAAATCACTCCAGTGTGCCGCTAAATAAAATTGTGTGGGTTTGAAGATGATTATGTGCGAGCTTTCCCAGCACAGCTAGTTTGTTTTGAGTGGTCTGTGTCTGTTTTCCAAAAGTGGGCCAGCCAGAGTGCGAGACTGACCCCAGATGAACTGGTCTGGTTGGGTGTGGACTCTGCTGCACAGATGTCCAGCTGAACTGGGAAAACCGGGTTCTCTCTCAAACCAGGATGCACCAACGTTCTTTAAAACTGGCTTCAGGTCTCGCTAGCGAACTTAAACATGGTTTACAAAATTCAGGCCGCCTTCCAAGGCCATAATCAGAGTGAAATCTGCACTCACAAGGCTCTTATTAAAAAGCACTTCATGAATGAATATCTACCGTGTGGCAGCATGACTAGATCTGACTCACGGCTCCGTCAGAGCAAGTAGGATATTCCACATATTCCAAGGTTTCGATGGCATTCCTCACTCTCTCTTCACTCCCTCCCTTTTCCTTTGATTTTAGTCCTTATTTTAACATCCTGTGGCATTTTACAACTATGTATTGCCAAAATATCATAATTTGCCTGAGGCCTGGATATATATGTGCTCGCATCAATCAAGTAGCCATAGTTCAGCTTAAAGATGTCTGCACTTGAGGTTACTTGAGGCCAGGCGTTTCCTGACTGTCCAAATTAATTTTATGCTACAGTAGTCCAGGAATATAGAATGAGGTGTCTTGTTGATGGTATTCCAGTAAGATGATAGGAAACACATTGATGAATGACAGACATTTATATTACCATGTTGTAAGTTGATAGAGGAAAAGCAGCTGTAATGAAAGGAGTTACATGAATGTAATTGGAAATTATGAAATAGCCTGGTTCCTTGAAATCTATTGGACGTCACAGTTGGCTGGTCTCTCAGCATGTATTTTAAAGAGATGCAAACCCACCATCTTACTCTTCCACCATCTATTATTTGGGTAATTATATCATTGCAGTTGTTATTGCTGCAATAAAATCTTACCAGCAATTGGAAATTTCTATAAAAATCATATGTATAAAAATTCTTACTGTTTTTTTGTGGTAAAATAGTATTCTCTATAGCATAAATAAAATATGTTCTGAGATATAGAGGTAAAAAAGAGAGAGAGATCAAATTAATTGCTGGATCATTATAACAACAAAAGCAGTATCATGTTTTGATGACTTTAGATTAATTTAGGCCATACATGAATTCAAACAAACAAATACAAGCTACAGTAGTCCAGGAATATAGAATGAGGTGTCTTGTTGATGGTATTCCAGTAAGATGATAGGAAACACATTGATGAATGACAGACATTTATATTACCATGTTGTAAGTTGATAGAGGAAAAGCAGCTGTAATGAAAGGAGTTACATGAATGTAATTGGAAATTATGAAATAGCCTGGTTCCTTGAAATCTATTGGACGTCACAGTTGGCTGGTCTCTCAGCATGTATTTTAAAGAGATGCAAACCCACCATCTTACTCTTCCACCATCTATTATTTGGGTAATTATATCATTGCAGTTGTTATTGCTGCAATAAAATCTTACCAGCAATTGGAAATTTCTATAAAAATCATATGTATAAAAATTCTTACTGTTTTTTTGTGGTAAAATAGTATTCTCTATAGCATAAATAAAATATGTTCTGAGATATAGAGGTAAAAAAGAGAGAGAGAGATCAAATTAATTGCTGGATCATTATAACAACAAAAGCAGTATCATGTTTTGATGACTTTAGATTAATTTAGGCCATACATGAATTCAAACAAACAAATACAAACATACATACATACATAAGTTGTCAGACGTATACAGATTTGCACAGTTCTCTCTTCCTGTTCATGGTATGTGGTCTCCTGTGGGACTGACACCTGTTATAGATATCAGCCAGTACTGTCACTGTCAACCTCTGTTTGTGAATATGCATGTTTATTTGGTTGTCTTTTGTCTGTGCGAACGGGAGTACAGAAAGAAGGCTTTGTTTCACACCACAAATGCTCTGGTTACGTTATATGAGAAAGTGTTTGTAATTATTTTGGCAGCGTGAGACTCAAGTGTCATTGTTAAAGAATACTGTGGTTTTAATCCTTGTTCTGACAGCTCTTTTTACCAGAGAGAATTCTTAAAGAACAGAGAAACTAAGCCAGTCCCGAAAACCTCTGTGGATATGATATGGCATCCATTGTGATGAAGCATGCTTATACATAAGTGCTTTTTAGAACATGACCCCATTCATCACTTCTGGATTAGGAATTGTTTGCTGTCAGATATGCATTTATATAATTCTTTCATTCTAGTCACTTATTACCATACAGCCATCCCACAGTGCCTTGCAACAAGGTCTCTAAATCTCACGCCTCCTCCAAGGCTGGGAAACAGTGAAGAAAGAGTGAAAGGAAAAGAAGTTGTGAAAAAGCGAATGTTACGCAATGCTTTGTTCTTTGGGAGAGTTTTGTGAAATCACTCCAGTGTGCCGCTAAATAAAATTGTGTGGGTTTGAAGATGATTATGTGCGAGCTTTCCCAGCACAGCTAGTTTGTTTTGAGTGGTCTGTGTCTGTTTTCCAAAAGTGGGCCAGCCAGAGTGCGAGACTGACCCCAGATGAACTGGTCTGGTTGGGTGTGGACTCTGCTGCACAGATGTCCAGCTGAACTGGGAAAACCGGGTTCTCTCTCAAACCAGGATGCACCAACGTTCTTTAAAACTGGCTTCAGGTCTCGCTAGCGAACTTAAACATGGTTTACAAAATTCAGGCCGCCTTCCAAGGCCATAATCAGAGTGAAATCTGCACTCACAAGGCTCTTATTAAAAAGCACTTCATGAATGAATATCTACCGTGTGGCAGCATGACTAGATCTGACTCACGGCTCCGTCAGAGCAAGTAGGATATTCCACATATTCCAAGGTTTCGATGGCATTCCTCACTCTCTCTTCACTCCCTCCCTTTTCCTTTGATTTTAGTCCTTATTTTAACATCCTGTGGCATTTTACAACTATGTATTGCCAAAATATCATAATTTGCCTGAGGCCTGGATATATATGTGCTCGCATCAATCAAGTAGCCATAGTTCAGCTTAAAGATGTCTGCACTTGAGGTTACTTGAGGCCAGGCGTTTCCTGACTGTCCAAATTAATTTTATGCTACAGTAGTCCAGGAATATAGAATGAGGTGTCTTGTTGATGGTATTCCAGTAAGATGATAGGAAACACATTGATGAATGACAGACATTTATATTACCATGTTGTAAGTTGATAGAGGAAAAGCAGCTGTAATGAAAGGAGTTACATGAATGTAATTGGAAATTATGAAATAGCCTGGTTCCTTGAAATCTATTGGACGTCACAGTTGGCTGGTCTCTCAGCATGTATTTTAAAGAGATGCAAACCCACCATCTTACTCTTCCACCATCTATTATTTGGGTAATTATATCATTGCAGTTGTTATTGCTGCAATAAAATCTTACCAGCAATTGGAAATTTCTATAAAAATCATATGTATAAAAATTCTTACTGTTTTTTTGTGGTAAAATAGTATTCTCTATAGCATAAATAAAATATGTTCTGAGATATAGAGGTAAAAAAGAGAGAGAGAGATCAAATTAATTGCTGGATCATTATAACAACAAAAGCAGTATCATGTTTTGATGACTTTAGATTAATTTAGGCCATACATGAATTCAAACAAACAAATACAAACATACATACATACATAAGTTGTCAGACGTATACAGATTTGCACAGTTCTCTCTTCCTGTTCATGGTATGTGGTCTCCTGTGGGACTGACACCTGTTATAGATATCAGCCAGTACTGTCACTGTCAACCTCTGTTTGTGAATATGCATGTTTATTTGGTTGTCTTTTGTCTGTGCGAACGGGAGTACAGAAAGAAGGCTTTGTTTCACACCACAAACGCTCTGGTTACGTTATATGAGAAAGTGTCTGTAATTATTTTGGCAGCGTGAGACTCAAGTGTCATTGTTAAAGAATACTGTGGTTTTAATCCTTGTTCTGACAGCTCTTTTTACCAGGGAGAATTCTTAAAGAACAGAGAAACTAAGCCAGTCCCGAAAACCTCTGTGGATATGATATGGCATCCATTGTGATGAAGCATGCTTATACATAAGTGCTTTTTAGAACATGACCCCATTCATCACTTCTGGATTAGGAATTGTTTGCTGTCAGATATGCATTTATATAATTCTTTCATTCTAGTCACTTATTACCATACTTTCTTTAAAAGGATAGTTCACTCAAAAATTAAAATTTACTCAGTTGTTTCAAACCTGCACGAGTTTGTTTCTTCTGTTGAGCACAAAAGAAGATGTTCCTCTTCAGGAACTCGAGCTGCGTCGGAAAACGCTAGGGGAATGCCTTCTGTGACCACGCTCTGAATCACATGTGAAATCAGTCCAATAGCTGAGCGGGACATCATGGGTGGGTGACGTCATGACCAGGAAGCTATAAAAGCACGTGCGGCGGAGTCAGCGTCAGCTTTCTGTCATTCAGCGCTCTATGTGTATCAGTCATATTTATTGTTGTCTGTCTATTGTGAGAAATAAAGTTTATAAGCAGCTATGTCTAAAGCCCACGCTAAGACAAAGCATGCAAAGGGGTGCAAGCCACGTTATAGGTTGTGTGTTCCTCCCTGCCCACGTTACATTACGAGTGGGGATACACACAGCCTGTGCATGGTTTGCTTGGGAGCGAGGCACGCAGAGTCGGCTCTTGAGGGGGCCGGCTGCCCGCTTTGCGAGCGCCTCCGACTGCGTACGCTTCGTTCCTGGAGGGCTCTCTTTGAGGAGGGAGCCTTCGCCAGCGTTCCTCGTGGTGCTGGCCCCGCTTATGTCGAGTCAGAGCGGCGGCTGTATTCGTGGAGTTCGCAGTTGGATCTGGCGGAGGGAATGGAGACGGGCGAGTCCCTATCTCCTTCCTCACCCACCAGATCCAGTGCCCGATCTCTGGGTTCGGAAGCCTGTTCTGCAGCTACTTCCTCCCGGGGTGACGGCTCGATGCTTCCTCCGAGGAAGAAAGCTACATATTCCTCCGCCCCCTCAATCACCCCAATATGAGGAGCTAGTGGAGGTGCTTACTCATGCCATGGCTAAATTAAAAATCGATTGGCCCGCCGAGAAGCAGGCCAAGCCGCAGCGAAGCAGGTTGGATGAATGCTTCCTACGCGCGAAGCCGCCACCTCCATGCCGGAGGCTGCCATTTTTCCCCGACCTTCACACCGAGGTGTTGAGGTTGTGGGCCAGGCCTTTTTCGGCTCGCCTCTTAATCCCTGCCTCAGATTATTATAGTAATGTGGCAGGGCTGACTGAGCGTGGCTATAAGGCGATGTCCCGGGTTGAACAGACGCTAGCTAGCTATCTGTCCCCAGGCATGGCATCTGCGTACAACATCAGCGCTGGTGAGCAAGGGGTACGCGGCAGCGGTTCAGGCCGGTGCGTGTCTGCACACGATGTCTGTGTTACAGGCGTACCAGGCCGATCTGCTTAAAGAGCTGGATGAGCTTTCACGAAGTGTGTGGATGCTGCCCTGGCTCCGTTGTGACTCCAGGGCATCCACATACTCAACTACATCGACGATTGGTTGATTTTAGCTTGTTCAGAGCTGGAAGCAGTTCGACATCGAGATGTCATTCTCGCTCACATGAGAGAGCTGGGGTTAAGACTAAACGCCAAGAAGAGTGTGCTTTCTCCATTACAGAGGACTACTTATCTGGGCGTGGTGTGGGAGTCGCTTACATCAACCACCAGGGAGGTCTGCGTTCGCGCCGCTTGTACAAGTTGGCACACCAGATCCTCGAGGAACCAGGGTTACATACGTAACCTGAGACGTTTTTAAGAATGTTGCCAACCAAACAGTTGATGGTAGCCATTGAATTCCTTTGGGGAACCAGACCAGAAGCTTAATTGTATGTGTCCAGTGTGAGCACTGGATGCATACGTCCACAGAGCTGCCCTGTGGAGGAGGGCGGACCAGTTGCTTGTGTGCTACGGTCCCCCTAAGAGAGGTCTTCCAGCAACTAAACAGACCCTCAGTCGGTGGATAGTGGATGCCATCTCCATCTGTTATGAGTCCTCTGATCTCCCCTCGCCGTTAGGGGTCAAGGCTCACTCGACTCGAAGTGTGGCAGCCTCTAAGGCTTTTTTAGCGGGTGTGCCTATGCAGGACATCTGCAACACTGAGGTGTGGTCCACGCCCCTTACCTTTGTTAGGTTCTACGGTCTAGACAGGCGAGCCACTCCTGGCTCTTCTGTTCTCTCACCCTAGCTGTGCAGTTTTCCACACTAGGCAGAGACTTGGAAGTCTGGTGGCGTGGGCATTCTCGTTCCCCTAGCGTTTTCCGACGCAGCTCGAGTTCCTGAAGAGGAACATCTCAGGTTACGTATGTAACCCTGGTTCCTCAAGGGAATGAGACGCTGTGTCTCGGTGCCATACTTCCGGCTTTTATAGCTTCCTGGTCATGACGTCACCTGCCCGTGACGTCCCGCTCAGCTATTGGACTGATTTCACATGTGATTCAGAGCGTGGTCACAGAAGGCGTTCCCCTAGCGTTTTCCGACGCAGCATCTCGTTCCCTCGAGGAACCAGGGTTACATACGTAACCTGAGATGTTTTTAAGAATGTTGCCAACCAAACAGTTGATGGTAGCCATTGAATTTCATAGTATTTTTTTTCCATATGGCTACGGTCAACTGTTTGGTTACCAAAATTTCTTCAAAATATCTTCTTGAAGGAGAGTAAATAATGGGAGAATTTGAATTTTTGGGTGAACCATCCCTTTAAAAAGCCTTTCTTTCCAATCTTAGTTTGAATATGTAAAAACACATGTAGCTTTCTTAATTGTTTACCTACAGAGAAATTAAACAGGCTAGCAATGGATCAAACTCAGTGCTCATGCTTTGTCTCACAGTGTGTGCCGTCTTCCCTATTGGCATATCTGCTTAGCTTTAAACTTTACTGTTCTTGAAGGCATGGTCCACACAAAATGAAAAATTACATCAATTACTCAAGCATGTTGTTCCAAATCCATACAAAACATTAAAGGAAACATTGTGAATAATGTTACTTCTGCTCTTTTCCAATTGACTGTCATTTCTCATAGTTTGAGACTCAAAAGACCCATAAAACCACCATTATAAATGCTTTTAAAGTTTCAATCCCCCAAAGTCTTCAGAAGACTTCCAGCAGTTTTGTGTGTGGAAATTTGTGTGACTGAAATTTATTGATTTTTTCCCCCTGAAAGATGGATTATCTCGGCAAAGGAGAAGTGCTCACTAACACAGATTTAGACAGATTTGTGAACAATATTTGAGAGAAATAGGCCTTTTGTGTACATAGAAAAAGTCTTAGATCCTTGAGTTCAGCTCATGAGAAATGGGGGCAAAAACAAAAGTGTTGCATTTATAATTTTGTTCAGTGTATAATATTTGTTATTAGTGACACCAAACTCCATTGGTTCTCACATGTCACATGGCCAAACACAGCTGCTTTAAAATAACATAAGGTAAGTAAATTACAGAAATTTTAATTTTGAATGACTGTCAGAGATGCAGATACATGCTTGGTCATAGAGGAACTTTTTATAGTTTTTAATCAGTCTCTCTATTCACTATTCCTATGCATTCAAAGGGATTTCAACCAGAGGGTGCGAAGGGACAGGCTTACACAATGCTGCTGTGAGAGAAGTAGTCCACTGGGTTTGCTGCTATAGAAGTCTTCCCTTCAGATCTATAGCCCACACAGTTTCTGTTCATTTATACTGGATCACTGGAAGTCCACAGGGGAAAGGTCTTCTTCTCCGAGCATGTCAGTGCCAGTTTTAGATGTACTCTAAAGTCCAACGCAGACAGTCTTGTTTTTGGTGTTGCACTGCAGTGTTTTACAAGTAGACATGATTCCTTGAAGTTCAGTGCCTGGAATAGTCACAGGCTTTCATGTTTAGAATAGTTGTTATCTGTACTTCTGCAGATACCCAGCTGTGTTTGGAGCCCCAAAATGATTAGATTAGCATTTGTCTGGATACTGCAGTCTGATACACGCCATGGAAGGGATAGCAGTATCATTCAAGCAAATTAGCAGTGTATCCGTCACGCTTTGACTTGATAACATAACCTTTGGTTGCAGTAGAACACTATCTTTATGTGTTGACATTACAGTCTGCTGCTCCTAAATGGAAAACCTGTCAAGGCCATGTCCCTTTTCACCCCAAAATCATAAAATATTTTGTATTTTATTCATTCATTCATTTAGTTTTTCTTTCATTTTAAACTTTTTTTAATTTGTTATTTAGGTGATTTACTGACCACCTGACTTTTTTATATCCACTGTTGCATTTTGAAACAGAAATAAAAAAAATGAAGAGTTTAGATGCAAAGGCCTCTTAAGTGCTGTCTGAAATTTGAATCTAAAATGAATTTTTTTTCAGGCTCCTATATTTATGTTAATTTATTTCACTTTAATGGCGTAGAAAAGACCTATACATTGCCATGAAAGTAAAATTACTGAACTTAAACATAGTAGCCTGACAGAAATGCTAATTTTAGAAGTAAATTTCAGATGGTGTAACAATGAGAGTCGTGTAGGCAAGGTCGGATCCAATTGCGGCCTTTTATTCAAACAAAGAGCGTAGTCAGACAGGCAAAGGTCATACACCAGCAAACAGTGTCCAGAGAGCAAGGCAAGAGAATAATCCAACACAGGCAATAGATCAAGGCAAGCAGCAAATAATCAGAGGCGAGATAAACAGGCTAGGGTCAGAACAACAAGGCAAGGAACAAGACTAGGAAACAGGATACTAGGAAGCGCTTGGTATGGCAGCTAGGCTAATCAATACTGAGCCCCTGGATGTAAGTGAGTGCAACCTTTATAGTGTCCGGATTATTGGAAACAGGTGAGGGTGTAATCAGAGGGGATCTTGGGAAATGGAGTCCAGGGTGAAAGTCTGAGTGGCGTGTGTGGGAACCTCTGGTGGAGAGCAGGGTACGGATCGTGACAGATGGCTCTTAGAGGTTTTTGCATCTGAACTTTTCAAATGTACTGTAATTTTCATTATTTTCTTTAATTACATATATATATATTAATTAAATTTTATTTGTTATAGGTGATTAATTGACAACCTGATTTTTGTGTGATATTCACTGTTGCATTTTGAAACAGAAGATATAATCTTAATTATAGTAACGGAAAATAACAGAAGATAGATCTTAATGTAATTTTATTTTATTATTTTAAACTAGCATAGTTTAAAAGTGGTATGGCAGATATATAGCTGTAATTGTATTTTCACGATAATAAATAATGATATAAATAATTATTATTATTTAATAAATATATATGCTTAATTTTCTTTAAATGATTTATTTATTTTGGTTTTTGATATGACCATTACATGTACTTGACAGGTTTTGTGAGATTCCCACATACATTGATCATCACGTCGGCCATGAGGCCTACCACCAGAAGGGTTGCACAGTCTTGGCTTGGTCCTGGAACCTCACAACCTTGGTCTGTCTTCCATGCCAGCTCACCACAACAGTTTGTCCATACGTCAGCCTTTAAGCGCACTCTGTTACCATAATTAGTAGGTGCAATCCCATTTGTGCAAACATTCAGCGGAGCATCTCCATAGCATTTGCCAAACGTGTTTTCCCCCTCTGCTATTAGCTGCCTGCCGAGTGTATTTCTCCATGCTCCCGTTCAGCGTCTCCAGTGGTATTAAGCTGAGAGAAGCTCTTTCCCACTGATGAGGCCTGGCCAAGCCCGAGCTCCCCACTGACCTGTTTAAGTGGGTGTGCAGAAAATGTTGCTCTGGGTTAAAATAAATAAAAAGAAGGAAAACTCCAAACGACTGAGGAAAATCATTACGTGGATCTAATTATGGCTTCTCTCTCACCCTGCATTTACTGTTTTTGAGGTTTTCTGCAAGCCATATTTAGCTGATTTATACATTTGTTCATGGCTTTTTTTGTTGTTTGTGCATGAAAGTGTCTTTGTGTTTTTCTGTCATTTGCACTTGGCTGTGTTGCAGCTTTTCTGTGGTATATAAAAATGTTTACACTATACATCAACACATGGCTTTTTTATATACAGTACGATTATTTATTTTTGCAGTCCCACATTCCTTTTCTGAATGAAGTTGATGTTACGTTTTTAATTTCCCCTTTTTTGTCTGTTTATGTAAGTGTGCTGAGTATGGAATTCTCAAAATGGTAATGCTGCAATCTAAAAGTGGAGAATTTCTTTGAAATTAACATTCTAAGATTAAGAAAAACCCATATTTCTTGTATATTTGTGGCAATTTCACAGATGAGCAGAGTACAAGAGTACAAGAGTATTTCCCAGAGAGCCTCCTGCTCTTTGAATCTGAGATCTCACTGGCTGTTGAAGATCAAACTCAAGCACAGTGTGACTTGGTCCTTATTCAAGAACATTTACCCTGCAAGCTTTGTAGAGAAGCTGAAAAACGCTATGCGGCCAAAATTATGTGGACACTCTTAACTTTAATTTCAGGCATTAATTTGTCCTCTGTTTGCTGCTATTACAGCTTAGGTAAGCTTTCCTTCAGACGCAAGTTCAGTGAGTCCAGGCACTATTTTGCTTGCTTACAGTTCAGAGGCTCAGAGATTTGACAAAAATTCTTCAAAAATAATCTTGAAATGTATAAATCAACATAAAATAAATAATCATAATATTATCAAATCATAACAAATTACAAGCAATCATACCTGTGTCAATAATTCCTCAACAAACAGTATGTTATTTATACAGTGAAAAAAGAAATGAAGACAGAGTTTGGTTTTAACTATGATGAAGATGATAGATAGATAGATAGATAGATAGATAGATAGATAGATAGATAGATAGATAGATAGATAGATAGATAGATAGATAGATAGATAGATAGATAGATAGATATGCATCGAAAACTAATATTATTCATGGGGAATAGTGCAATAACTAAAAGAGGGTATAATGCATTTGCTACAAAGAAGCATAATTTGTCAGTTGTCAAATGATACATTTTTAAAACCTCTGTATTTGACAGTTCTCTTGTTAATTCAGACCAGAGCACAGGCATGTGGCATCACAATGTGATTTTAACAACTGTATGAATTCATTCTTGTAGCATCATTTGGTCAGAAGGTCCTGCTTTGGCTCAATTTTGGCCTGAACTGTAAGCAAGCTGTCTCTCTCTTTGTCTGTAGCATTTCGTGTCTGCTGGCTTGACATGTGCCATGACAGCATTTGTTTGGATTGAAAATCATATCACAGCAGAGTAGATGCATTATGCTCACAGACTGAGTACAATGAAGGATTTGCATCGTTATGACGGAGACTAATTAAGCATCTTGCCTACCTTTTTATCAAGAACAAAGCATGACGTCTCTGACTTTGAATAAATGGGTACAATAAAAGGGGCACAGCTGATTTGGCCAGGGTTGCTGTTTGGACAGTATTGCTGGAGCCACCATATCAGTAAAGCCAAACATGTGAAGCGAGTTCTACCACATTCCTTCCAAGTAAGAAAAGCCCAAAAGTGGGACTAATTACTTACCAGGCTTTTGTTGAGGCCAAGAAAATGAAACCGGGAACATTCTGCTTTGTTTAAAACGACAGGAGGTGGATGAGCCGATTTAGGAAGAGAAAACCCTGAATCCGCGGGAACACCGTTACGCGATTGCGAAATGATCTGACTCGATCAATCACCTTGTGTCTAGACCTGCAGACAGACTAATTTTCCTCATTGGATGAAAGCACTTTACAAATGGCATGCCGGACCGTGTATTCCATGATGTTGAGATAATGCATGCATTGGCTCTTTTGAAGACACAGACAAAACTGATTGTTCTTCTCTAGCCAAGCTTTTCTAGTATTAATCACCTCGCACAGTGTTACATACTGCATTGATGCAAACAAACAGAGGGAAAGCTTTGCATAATAAGAAAATCTTAGTCGTTGTGTGGAAAAACTGAACCAGACTGACAAATGTGATGTGAACCCTATGTGCATGACTCAATCTCCTTCGGAAAGCTTTCTTTGAATGTAGAGGAACATTTTCCTGACAAGACAATTACATATCAATGGATTTTATCATTCCAAACAATCTCACAGGAATATTTCGACTTCAGTGCTCGTTAAACTCAATTGAAAGCAATTCTGGAGATTACTACAAAAAATAAAATTAACTCTTAAAAAATTGGCATTTACAGTGGAAGCAAACAGGACCAATCCATAAACAATAAAATACTCATAAATATTATCACAAGACATAAACAATGTGTTTACATGATTTTAGTAAAAAAAAAACAAAAATTCTGGTTAAAATATCCTGTTTCCTTTTATTTCATTTGATCCAAACGTGCCATGACAATGTAACACCTAAACTGATCTTAAAAATTGCCAGTGTTGTTTTAATATCTAGTTTTATTAATTGATTTTATATAAGCTTTTATTTTTACATTTTGCTTTTTTTTTTTACCATTTTAGTAACATTTTACAATTTTTAGTAACTTTGTTGTATTCTTTTGACATTTTTATTAGTTTTTGTTCTATTTTAATTCATTTAAGCTTTATTTCACTTAACTCAAATGTTATAATAGTTTTAGTTAACGATAGTAACCCTGAAAATAATGAGTACAACTTTACAGTTCTAACAGAAAGTTGTAACAAGAACAATTAATGTAAGTGCTTTTGAAGCTTTACATTTTTGTTTTTAAATCCTCCAAAAATTGCCCCAGTTCACATCCACGATAAGTGCCTCACCACAACCTTGATTTTTAAGAAGAGGGTTGAATCAAAAGTGTTTTTTTTATCATAGTAATTCCAGTCCTTATGTTCTGCTGAACTGTGACTGGCCCCCACCAGTTTCTTGCTAGGGGCCACGCTGCACATGTACTCTCAGGATTAGACAGTCCTCATCCTCTCTCAGGCCTTTTATAGGCCTCTCCCCACACGTCAGTGCCCACCCATGAATGATGAAGTGCCGGGTCATTCATAAGGCAGACATGGCACAGATTAGCACCGCTGTTTATGCTCTGGCAATGCCATGCCCTGTTCCCCGCTCAGGCCCTTAATTGGGCACCACACGCTCTGGCTTCCTGCCGGTTCCAGCTTCCCATTTGGTTTTCGTCAGCAGGCCATAATGAAGAGAAATGAAGTGAGTGCTTTCACCTCTCAGCACCACACCACTTAGCCACATAGTCCCTGAAGTTTAACTCAGAGTCTCCCAGGCCACAGCTTGGCTGCAGCAAATCTGACTTAGTCCCCTTAGAATTGTTATGGGGCCTCTGTAACAACAACAACACGGTGGGCACGTTCTTAAATCTGGGTGCTATGGGTATTATTGCTTCTAATGGCTTTGTCTGTTTGACTCGTCTAAGCAGATTGTGATTTAGTACCTGCAGGCCCCTTAATCCAAAATACTCTGTTGTTCTTGCCTTTTGGAGGCAAGTCAAGGTCTGATAAGCTTGTCACAATAGTTTACATCCTGTTAATCTCACCCATGAGTGTGGGACTAGCCCAGGCAAAATAGTTTGTTCAAGTGTATGAGTGTGTAAGGGGAGAATGGGAGTGGGAACTCGAGACAATCTGAATATGTTGACGGAGGTGAGACTGTCGTGCCAAACCTAACATAGCGCTGGACGCTCTTCCAGAGGCCGGACCTGCTTCCTGGCCAAACACAATACATCCAGTGTTAGAAAACACAGCATCTCATGTAATCATGTCCTGGAGGCCACATGGTTCCAAGAGTTAAGCAAGCAGGCTCCGAAACTCTCTGCTTAAACTATTAGATTCAGAGCATTTGGCAAGCAGAAGCCAGATGTTATTGGCTGTGAGATTAATAGACTGTATACCTGGATATTGATTTTTTATACTTACAGTACTTCTGTGATAGCGAAGTTCCATTTTGTATCCCAAAAGTAATTTTATTCAGGTTTACTAGTTTGAAATTGGATGGAAATCCTCCATCATTCATATTAGTACTTGATTTACCATGGGATTCCTTTCTAAATGTATTTATATGGTCGTTTCATGGTCTAAACCGACTACATGTGTGCACAAATAATGATGAACAACTTTGTGATGGCTTTATTGAGAGGAAGGCCTGAAACATTCTTTGCAAAGACAACTGTTGCTAGCTAGAGTACACAAGCTTGATTTCACACATCATTTCCTTCATATCACATTAGCATGGAGTGCTGTAGCGGACAATGCTCAAAATTGTCTTTTTTATACTGTCATGGCATCATTTTATTTTGAGGAGCAAGTTGGGTAAAGTTAGTTAAACTACTGGTGTTATAACTAGCCACCTGAATGATGACACGTCAAGTTCGATGACATAGACATTTGAGGGTAACTATATCACCCCCCCCAAAGTTCTTTATGTGCAGTGGGACCGTGCTTGTAACATACAGGCCAAGCATTCACTTATGTGTTTGCGTATTGCCTCGCGGGGTTGTGCAAGATTTAGAATTGAGGTGAGAATGGCAGTGCTGTTATTGTTAAT
This sequence comes from Sinocyclocheilus grahami, assembly GCF_001515645.1. Taxonomy (NCBI): domain Eukaryota; kingdom Metazoa; phylum Chordata; class Actinopteri; order Cypriniformes; family Cyprinidae; genus Sinocyclocheilus; species Sinocyclocheilus grahami. The sequence continues at coordinate 148,251 of NW_015505898.1, forward strand.
TCAAACAAATTATTTTAAAAAATCAAGATATTGAAATGGAATATAAATATTAGAAAACAACTTAGACGTAAAAAACGTAAATGAAAATTAGTACGGCTTCCTTAAAAATTAACTGAAATGTTTAGATTTAAAACTTAATTAAAACTGAAATAAAAATAAATTGAAGCTATATAAAAATATTAGCTATTTAAAGCTATAAAAAATATAACAAATGCACATAACAAAATGTATTAAAAAACTTAAACTAAAATGAAAATAAAAACTAAAGATATACAAATAAAAACTAATTCCAAGTAATAACTACTGTAATAATGTATAAAAATATTAAAATAACACTGCTTTGAAATTGAATTTGAATTAAGGTCACAAACGGAATTTGAATGTGTGGAAATACAATTAAAATGTATTGGTGAAGTTGGAAATTAAAAACAAAAATGCTGCATGTTGGCTTGACAAAATCTAGTTTGAATATTTTATATATATTTTAAAAAATAATAATATATATTTTTTAAAGGGGTCATATGATGTTGCTAAAAAGAACATTATTTTGTGTATTTGGTGTAATGAAATGTGTTTATGCGGTTTAAAGTTAAAAAAACACATTATTATTCCACATACTGTACATAATTTTTTCTCTTCTATGCCCCGCCTTTCTGAAACACGTCGATTTTTACAAAGCTCATCGGTCTGAAAAGCGAGGTGTGCTCTGATTGGCCAGCTATACAGTGCATTGTGATTGGCCGAATACCTCAAGCGTGTGACGGAAATGTTATGCCCCTCACCATACTGTGATGCCGTGTCCTGGCGTGACGAGACAAAACCAATAAAATCCATTACAAACGAGGCATTTGTTGCATCCAGTGGGTACATAATTATGGATTATAATGACTTAAACTGTCTTTTTACGCGTTGCATCGCGCCGCATAAACATAAAACCATGTCTGCATTTGTGATCGGAGAAATGACAAACTACAAGTGCTACTCTACACTGCTCAAAACCCGCGTTTGAATCATCAGTGCCAAATTCTTTAAATATGAAAACGTATTTACAGTCTGTGAGTCAGAACAGCCGGCATTGAAGTCTACTTTCCGAGGATCAGGAAACAGTCCTCCATAAAATGCGCAGCACACATCTGAATATTTGGGTTGAAGTGTTCTGGAACAGTGCTGTAAATACAACTTAACCACTGATTTCTAGTTGTGTCCTCTTTTGGAAGGTCAAACAAAGTATTTTTGCTTTTGCAACGAAACACACAGCGTCTTCACAACATTGCGCGGCGGTGGCAGCAACAATAAAGTTACGCCACCTTTCTTTGCATGAACATTTGGGCGGCGTTATGCAAATCTTCCCACATCGTGACATAGACATGTGGGGCGTGTTTAAACGAGGCGTTTTTGGAGGGCGTGGACCAGTCTTAACTTTTATAAAGTATATCGTTTTGGGATTGAGACTTTAGTCTTTGCAACTTCAGGGATCTTATCTATTCGTGAACAGCTTGTAACACTCCAAAGAGAAAGGAAAACTTGAAATCGCATCATATGGCCCCTTTAAGTTTTGAAGTTTGAAGGTTTACATGCCTTATATGCAGGTAGAATACCCAGAATGCACCTGTGTGTACCAATCTTTTTCTTATTAGAGATCTTATTCAGTGTGGTCAATACAATTCAAATTCATACTCATAAGTTAAAAGAGAGCCAGTTCTTTGATTTTGAATTTTGCCCAACCCTGTTATGTAGTGTACGGTTCTGGCCTAACTGTCTCTCTAACATCAGTCACCGAGCTAAGTTTGCCCTCTGCCTCCGTGCTAAAATGTCTTTCCAAAGAAGTTAAACAGAAAAAAAGTCTCCTAATCTTAGTCAATCTGACGTTTGAATAGCTTTAGTGGAGAAGATTTCTTCAAAGCAGTGATCTGTGTGCGTGGGTGATTAGTAATAGAGGATAATGCACATGATGTAAATACAGTATCTCCTTGCTAATGAGTCAGAATCCATTAGAGGGGCCTTTCTTTTCACATCGCGGCCACTTGGGCATTTTAACTTTTTCAAGGAAGGTGTGGATTGAGTCTCTCGGAGCTGATCATTACACAGAGCAGAGGCCCAATGTAAACACACTGCTGCAGATGAAAGAGTCGTGCTCTCTGCTCAAACACACGCAAGGCTCTGATCTGCACCAGCGGTGTGGGCAAAGCCCCATTGAGCTTTCAGCATGCTCACATACATGGGCCAAAGTGCTGACTCTATAACATCTTACCCCCATTTAACAACACCTATCCGTTAATGAGGGATGGGGTAAAGAGGGATAATTCACTCTGCAGATTAATATCAGCACTTCCATTATACTGTATATACACAGTCTTTTATATGCTCATATTGTATGTATTTGGACTTCTGGCTGTGTCAACCAGACACTGTTTGTATCACAGCTGATAGGGGCGACATTTGGGTATGATGTTCCTGTTGCACTGTGCAACAGCACCTGCCCAAACTCATTGAAGACAAACAGGAAGCTGTGTGATATGTTTGTCACAAGGGATAAACTCTGTATTGAACAACCCATTTCTTTTTTTTTATTCTGTCCACAAACTACCCATTTAGACAGGGCCATCTGATTGACTGTAAATTTAGTCCCCTAATGATGAAAGTTCCAGTAATTGCAATAAAAATGAAATAAAATATGGATATTATATGACAAATAAAAAAAATTGAAATGTTGCCTTGAAAACTAACTGAAATAAGTTTAGGTTGAAGTACTAAAATGAATAAAGTTAAAACTAAAATAAAAATAAAGCTACATAATATTAACAATCTACATAATATGAATCAATAAAAATGTAAATGTCAAAACAACAAAATTACTAAAACGGTCATAAAAATTGAGGATTTGAATGATTGGCAGACATTAATATTGAAATATTTAATAAAACAAATAAATATCCAGTGCTACCTGATATTTTAATTGATTTTAAAAAATGTGTAATCTTAAATTGCATATAAACCTGAAAGCATGATGATGTGCATCTTAAGATAAGGAAAGATAAGTGTCTCAAAGAAAAGCTTGCTGCTACCTGTTAGTGTTGGTTTGCTGGTAGTCTAGTTCCTGAACCTTAAAGGGGTGGTTCACTGTTTTTTTCTAAGCTTGATTGTGTTTATGGGGTGTTTATGGGCGTTAAAAAAACGCATAATTTTTCACATAATTTATTCAAACAGCAACATTACACACTAACTAACGTTAAAAAAGTGAAATCGCAATGAACCACCCCTTTAAGCCATGTTGTTCACCAGCAAGATGTATCTGCTGGTTGACCAGCACATTCTATGATGTTTAATCTGTTGGTTAAGTTAGTCACGAAGCCTGGCAGGAACAAACTTCTTAAGGCTTGTTGTAAACAAGCTGCACATCACACGGTTCATAAATGCCTGTGGGTGTGCGGTCTAAGGCTAAGACCAGCCTCTCGTTGGCCTGAAGCGGTCAATGTGCAGACTGGGCTCAGAAACCAAAAAACTCATCAAGACGAAGCCTCCAAACAGGCCAAACACCCCAGCGTAGAGCAGTGAGTGTTTGGAGTAATGAGCTGGGAGATGGTTAGCACACACCACATGGGAGGCCTCCAGTAATGACCCAGTGTCTCCACATCTGGAGCTGCTGAGCTGAGCAAGGAACTGATAGCGGAGTGCCACAGGAGTGCAGGCTCATATCTCGAGCCTTTAATCAGAATCTCTCTCTCTAGGAGCACAGCTCCAGTGTTATGAGCGATCTGTAATGAGCAGGAGATACAGCCACAGGTAACAGCACTGTATGCTTATAGCATGAAAAAACTGTGAGACTGAGTACTATTTACAAGGCACACATGCTGATATCCACAGCAAACACTATAATGAAGCTGGGGGAGAGGAGATCCGATCTAGTATGAAAGAATGTTTAAAATAAGAACAGATGCAACAGACCTGTTTACATAGGGAGAGAATGTGCTCTAAACAAAAATTGGAGGCTCCAAAATGTATAGACATGTCATGCATCAGAGGCCCTTTCTATTCGTAGAATAGCATACTAAAAAGCATACTAATAAGGTTACTGTAGTTTTAAAGAGGCTGTTTTTGCTACTTTACCTTTAAGTTGCCATAAGTAAATGACCTCTAGTATTATGAATCCTAGATTGGCATTATGCAAATGTGGGTGGTCATTAGGCTGGGCCAAAAAAAAAATTTATTTTTCGATTAATAATTTTTTTAAATGACGTCGATTCGATATCGATTCTCAAAAGCCGCGAATCGATCCTTTTTCGAATCGATTTATTTCAGCACACATTTAAAACAAGATCTGATTAACGTGAATCTTATCATAAGTCTTCTCCACTAGATGTCACCCTTATTTACCTTGCGCGATGTTACAACAGAAAGCCTGTCATTCATTTAGTGCTTATCATGGCCATACGCGTGATTCGCAAGGCTCAGGTGAAATGCTATAGTAATACTATAAATCTGCGGAAGCATTTGATCACGCATAAGGTGCCGCAGTGAATGAATGGTGGATGGTGCGGCGCACTTTTTTGTTTACTACACACATACTAAAGCGTGGATGACGCTCGTGGTGTTTTCAGCTTCTGCTGTGTCACTATATGATGATATGAACACGAATGTCATCTCCAGCTGCTCTGAGAGTCATTTTATTAACATTTACTGTTTCATTACAGCAGCTGCAAGTTCTTCACAGCAACCCGTCAAAATAAACGTTTAGTTTAACGATAAAAAACTGTCAGAATATATTACTATTTAGCAGTCTTAAGACTCAATGCTACTACTGCTAATACATATGAATAAATCTTTATTTTTAAAAGGAATAATCACATCTGTTTTCTTTTGAATTTTAACAGTACACCTCTGTTGTGCAGCACTTTGTTTGCCAAAAAATAAAAGGGTTTAATTTTCATTTGATTAGGATAAATTAAAATTAATGTTTTATGCCTTCATCTGATTACCAGAAAAATTAAGAATTTTTTATAGGGCCCTCTTATTGTTTAAAAAAGGACCCTATACAAAAAAAAAAGAATAGGCATAATTTATTTGTATTAATTTACAATTTGTAAACTGATGTTTACTGTTCATTTTTTTTGAAATATCAGTAGCATTTGTATTAAAACTATATTCACTGAATGTAATAAAAAAATCGAGAATCGAATTGAATCGGGACATCTGAATCGATACCCAGCCCTAGTGGTCGTGTTAATGTTCTAATGAGTTGTGGTTTCTGAATGACACATTTTTGCAGCTGTTTATTTTTATTTTCTTAAATAATGTATTTATTTATTGTTTGTTTGTTGTTATTGTTGTATAGTTGATAAATTGACCACCTGACGTTTTATTTTTTTATTTTTGGGTGATATCCACAGTTGTGTTTTGAAACTGAAGATGTTTACTGTTCATTTTTTTTGAAATATCAGTAGCATTTGTATTAAAACTATATTCACTGAATGTAATAAAAAAATCGAGAATCGAATTGAATCGGGACATCTGAATCGATACCCAGCCCTAGTGGTCGTGTTAATGTTCTAATGAGTTGTGGTTTCTGAATGACACATTTTTGCAGCTGTTTATTTTTATTTTCTTAAATAATGTATTTATTTATTGTTTGTTTGTTGTTATTGTTGTATAGTTGATAAATTGACCACCTGACGTTTTATTTTTTTATTTTTGGGTGATATCCACAGTTGTGTTTTGAAACTGAAATATAAAATACACTCTTAATGACTCAGTGCTGAAGGATCTCACCTTTTTATTACTATATGAGGTTAGGTTTAGCTGTCGTTTGTCAGCCACCCATCCTTGGCTTTGGTGAATGCTTTTACCCTGTAAGGCATTGGATGGCTGTGACTCCATGCTGTTTGTTAAAGGAACTTGTGCCAGGATAAGCCACCTTGGAATGCATGCTGGTGTGTTAGTGTTGATGTGAAAAGACTATTTGCTGATGAGCCAACTGTGTGTGTGGATGCAATATGTTAGGGTTTGATATCGAGCCTTAGAGAAGCAGTATGCTCTCTCTGAATGATCTACAGTATCGATGTATTTTTATTTGTATAGTTTAATTTTGTATATAGTTTTCACTAGACTTGCTCAACATAATGTAAGTAATGTTTATTTCTAATTAAAAAAGTTCATGAGCATTTTCCATTGACCTTTAAGGCCCCAATATATTCACAGCAAAGTTCTTTTTCATTCTTTTTTTAGGGGTAAAATGAAGTATGAAATACGTGAGCAGCGATATACTGTTAGCGAACATCTGAACATGTTTTAAATAGAAAGCATAAGAAAAGCATCTGATCATAGCAACATGGGTATGTTAGTATGATCTCTGCAAAGTAGGACTCTTCATGTTATTTATGGCATTTTATTTAATAGATTGCTTAAAAGCAAGTAGTTTTACAGTATCAAACATGAAAAACAGTGTCAGTGTCTTCAAGCACAATTTCATTTTCTACTATAAAGCGGCTTTCCAGTCTATTTATGTTTTCACCCACTGAGATCTTACCTCGATGGACTCAACAGACGAAATGAGCCAGAAAAGAGTTCTGCATGAAAGAAGGTGGTGCCTCAGCGCACACCTCCCAAGGCTCGAAATTGCGACCATTTTGGTCGCATATGCTCCCGAAATTTAATCTGTGCGACCTCAAAATATATTTGGGAGCATTGTGCGAGTGCATATAATTGTTGTCAACAGCTAGTATTAACCAATACAAAATCTGCATTAAAGTTAAGAATTTAAGGATAAAATCTGTTAATATATAATTTGTAGTTGTGGTGCTCCTAAATTTTTGGCTACCAAGTAAAAAAGTTAATTTCGAGCCCTGCCTCCTATTACATTATTGTCACAGACCAATGGTAGTACGAAGGTGGTTTGCAGCTGGAGCGAACTTTCCCGGAGAGGAAAGCCATATCGAACTCCCTAAACGAACACAAAGCAAATTTCATTTTGCCATGATTTTGTTCAAAATGATGTCACATCAGTTCATTCTTCGATTTCGTTATATAGTATATATATATATAACTATATGTAATATAACTATATTATATAGTTATATAGTATATCGGGGCCTTTAGATTCTAAGTTGAAGCAACTGTGTGAATATTGGTTATGATAATGAAGATTAAACATTGTAATTCATAATGCTCTTGTGATTATTTCCCCGGTGTTAATCATTAGTATTCATTTCCCTGTATTTTTCACAATGTCTGGTGTGCACATTTCTGGACCCAATAATCCCTCAGTCAGTCTCTCAGAGGGCTGGACCTTTAACAGTTTGTCTGTGTTTGTTATTCTGACCTTGGCTACATAGCTGCTGACTCCTGGGCAGCTGTGTGTTCACTGATCTTCTTTTGTGCTTGTCCATGTTAGTATTATTCTGCTGGGATCTTTGGTTGGGACTGAGCCCAGTGTTGTGGTGGCCTCTTCCTCTTGTTTGGATTGATGGCTGACCTCCCTTTCATGTTACTTTCAGGTTACAAGAATCTACAAGAAGTTACAAGGGGGTTTCATGTCATGAAATCAAAATGAAGAATGAAACCTTGTTAAAAGAATGATTATTTGAATGATTGCACCAGTTTGGTTTCTTAGAAAAAAAAGATTTACTTTAAATTATTTTTAGTAGTGACTACGATGTGTATACTCACATGTATAAGAACATTGTTTAACTTGATTATTTTTCTCTTTAAAGTAATCAAAATCTATTTTTTTCTTGTCTTTAATATGGTAGTTTTAAGCTAAATGGAATGAACATAATTGCAAAGAGTTTATTGATTTTGGCACAGGTGTTTTAAATCAGTTTTTTAATAGATTTTTCTTTATCACATACATGGTTATATGTCATTGGCCCTTGATTACTTCGCAGGTTTTGAGGTTTGATTGTTGTAGATGAAGTTGACCACTAAGTAGGAAAGTGGCAGCTCTGTTGTTGGGTGAAAGTAAAAGATTTTCTGCTGGGGAAGCTGTAAATTTAGATCTTGTCAGGGCTCTTAGCCTCTTCCAAAGAGCATTGCCCTTGCCCAATCTCATAAGACGCATTGTTTGTTATTGGAATTATGGTACTTAAGAGGTACAGGCCACAGTTGTCAACTGTGCCTCACTAGACAAGCCCGAGGGAGTAAACTCTATGATTACCATCATCGCCCTGCGGCATCAACAACAATATTGCTGTCATTCCCATCATCGTCCTCATCATGTTTTATGATCTTTGTCCCCACTTAACCAGCTCGCTTAGAGTATGGGCTCAGATGTGGAGAAATGTGGTTGAGTGTCTGAACAGCATACTAGTCATGACCTACCGAGCTCAGATGGAACTGAACCTGGAGGTTGCTTTGCTCCTGTTGACTTTGGCTTCTCCAAGGTGGTTAGCAGCAGACTTTCAGCTCAGCTCCACTGCAGTGTGTTCGGAAAACACAGGTAGCTGGAAGTACGTCGTTCAGCAGTGCTTTTCCAGAGTGGCTTGATGAACTCTGCAAGAGAGACAATGAAAATTAATTTTGGACTACACTGTTGTGTTGAATCCGACCTCCTGCCTGGAGCGTTCAGTTACATGTGATCCCCTGAGCACCTGGAATCCTGAAGAGTAAATCAAAGCAGTTTCTTTCAATATATAATTGTATATCATTTTTTCAGAATGAAGGTGTAGGTGTCATTCATTGCCTTGCAGTATCGTTGGATTATACTCTACAGTAAAATATGATGTTAAAGGTGGAACGTGGGGAAAAAAAATGTTCATCATCTCATTAAATGCACTTGATTCTAAAAATACCAAAGAGACAAGCATTTAGGCTTAGTTTTGAGAGTGTTGAGTCTATCCCTTGAGGTATTAAATAAACTGTAGGTGCTCAGAGTAGGCTTAGGAACTGAACGTTGCAGTGTTAAAGTGTTCCGATGTAGTGGAAATCCTTGCTGTTCCTCCACACATCCCTGCTTTTAAACTGAACCAGATGGGATCTTTCCATATAAAACTTTCACTCCCTTTTAAGTCTCACACCGAGCTAACGGCTGTTAAAAACCATGGTACATGTCATATTTTGCCCACTTAATAAAGTCTTTAATATATCATGGGCTGCTCAGTTTCACACCACAGATGAAAATCCATGTATGCAGGCATTTTGCCAGGTACAAAATGACAGTCTGTTTAGTGATCATGGGCAATGATTCGTTTGTCCTCTGTTCATAGTACATTAATCGTATCTCCTGGGCTAAACACAAGAAAATGCCCTGATTATTTGTTTGACATGAATTAGCAGGGAGGTCTGTGCCAGTGCTGTCAGCGCCACTGTCAGGTTCTCCTCTTCACCCACCTCAAATGCTATGCAAAATGTCTAACACAAATTCTGTTGTCGGTCCACAGTCTCTGAGCCTTCCTGTCTTTCTGATTCTTCACCAACTATTTCCATGAACTTGGCGGGGATGATAGATGAGATGAAAGTGAAAGTAAAGTTGACAGAACAAAAATAAGGAAGCTAGAGACAGCGAGTTTGGCAGCTAAATCCAGGAAACTAGACAAACAACTTTAGTGTGGATTTCCGGGATTTAAGAGAGTAGACCTTCTCTAACATCTGTTTGTGTTGGCCGTCACATATATACAGACTTACTTTCACTCCAAACAACCCCAAAAGTTTCCCTGTCTTTCGAGTGTTCTTTTTGGACTCGTTCTTTCATCATAGCATTCAGTTGTTCCAGCTGCAGCCAGTGTGAGGTGTCTATGTCCATCGATCTGAGCTGGGTTACCGAGAGACTGTTTTGACAGTTGCAGTCGGAGTGTGACACGCTGCTGTGGAATGTTCTTCAAATGACAGAGGAGGAACCAGAGAGTTAGAGAGAGTGTGTGTGTGTAGAGGTGTGTGTGTAAAGAGAGACTCACTCAGTCAGGTCTGGGTAATCAGGCAGTGAGGAGAGCAGAGTGGTGGTTACCTTCCAGGGAAGTTCACGCCCCCGAGAGCTGTTTGGTTTTGTAGTGGCGCTGTGTCAGAGGAGGAGTGGAAGAGAGTGAGGAGGAGGGGATGAATGTGTAGTGGAGGAGCCTTCTCAGTTACTGAGAGCAGCACACGCTGTCAGCAACAGAATGAGCGTGTCCACACTCTCTCCCGCTAGCAGCACTCTCTAAGAGACCATTCGCCCCCCCTATCACTTCTTACAGTCCCTGCCGGACGTCAAGAGCAGACACAGGGCTCTTGTCTCTCTCTCTCTCTTTCTCTCTCTCTCTCTCTCGTGGGAGAAAGCCACGAGAGACAACTCCTCCACTTTTTTCCCCTCCTTATTTCTCTGCGACTTGCACTCTGAGGGACTATGCCAGTAGTTGGCGTTGCATCGAAACTCCGGCAGCCGGCTGTGGGGTCCAAACCCATCCACACTGCACTGCCCATCCGCAACACTGGGAGAAGCAGCATGGCACATGGACTGACACCCAGGAGCTCAGAGCTCAGAGTCACGGAATCTTCTATGCTTTCCTGTCAACTGTTACTCAAGACAGAGATCCATGATAGGAGGTCAAACTTGGTCCCGGCTCCAGCCACAACTTTGGCACATAGCAGCAGAGAGGCAGAGGAGAGCAAGATCTGCAAGGTCAGTGAGACTGATGATGGCATGTAATCCAGCAGGTACTGATTCACTCTAAAAGTGGCTTTCATGTTTCCTCAAGCTGGTAGCGGTTCTTGTTTGATTTGTGTGGAATTATGATTGCATGCATGTTTGGAAATAGACCAGCTAGATGCCTGGTGGACCACTGAAAAATTTTAGCAGGTGCCATTGATCTGTCATGTCTAGACATTTGTATTATATATGGTAGCAGTTAAGCTGTAGTGCATTTTTATGAATTTGGATACTTTACATTAAAAAAATTATCGATTGATTGATTGATTGATTTTACCACAGAATAAAGTGTCATACAACATGAGCGTGGAGTAATGATGACAGAATTTTCATTTTGACTGAACTATCCCTTTAGTATCTGAAGGAAAACACACATTGCTGTATCATGTACTGTTTGAGCATGGCTAGTTTATCATTACAAACCATGTCATTCCTGTCGCTGATACTTCCAGTTTACGAGCAAGCTGTTGTAATAGTTCTGCTGAGGCTATTAAGATCTCTATCTGTGAAATGAAGTGTGGGGGCAGTTTTAGGGGGGTGTTTGCGGGGGAGACTCGGCCACCTGAGAAACCCTTGTGTGTAGTGGACCAGTGCAGAACACTAACTCCCTATCCCCCATGTGTGGTTCTCTGTTACAGATAGATGGCTGGTGTTTCCCCCCTGCTCTACTGCTCTTTTCTCAGGCATCACTATATTAAAAAGGCACAGTTGCTAGCGAATGATAAACTTGTATGGATTGCTGTGAACTCTTTCCCATTCAAAACAACAGTATGCCAAGGTTTCTGAAAGCAATTTTCATACATTTGGCAGGAAACCAGTGTGGAGACAGAAGGAAGGCGGGGTGCTTTTGAGTGAAGGAAGTGAGAATCTTTCAAAAATCCCGCCAAGTAGATTCATTTGAGGTTTTGAGGGGAAAAAAATAAAAAGACTGTAAGGAAAAGACTTTCCTGCTTAGTAAGCTCGTCCAGATCGTTGTAAAAGGCATAAAAGGCTGGGTTTTCTTGTAACCTGCAGGAAGTGTGTGCTAACTTCAAAGCAGGGTCATGGTTGACTGATCAGGGTTTCTGGTGCCACAGTCGCAAATGTTCAGGGTTGCTGCAGGGCAGCGGGGCCAAGAACGAGGGGAAGTGTACCATGTCATTCCTGTCGCTGATACTTCCAGTTTACGAGCAAGCTGTTGTAATAGTTCTGCTGAGGCTATTAAGATCTCTATCTGTGAAATGAAGTGTGGGGGCAGTTTTAGGGGGGTGTTTGCGGGGGAGACTCGGCCACCTGAGAAACCCTTGTGTGTAGTGGACCAGTGCAGAACACTAACTCCCTATCCCCCATGTGTGGTTCTCTGTTACAGATAGATGGCTGGTGTTTCCCCCCTGCTCTACTGCTCTTTTCTCAGGCATCACTATATTAAAAAGGCACAGTTGCTAGCGAATGATAAACTTGTATGGATTGCTGTGAACTCTTTCCCATTCAAAACAAAAGTATGCCAAGGTTTCTGAAAGCAATTTTCATACATTTGGCAGGAAACCAGTGTGGAGACAGAAGGAAGGCGGGGTGCTTTTGAGTGAAGGAAGTGAGAATCTTTCAAAAATCCCGCCAAGTAGATTCATTTGAGGTTTTGAGGGAAAAAAAATAAAAAGACTAAGGAAAAGACTTTCCTGCTTAGTAAGCTCGTCCAGATCGTTGTAAAAGGCATAAAAGGCTGGATTTTCTTGTAACCTGCAGGAAGTGTGTGCTAACTTCAAAGCAGGGTCATGGTTGACTGATCAGGGTTTCTGGTGCCACAGTCGCAAATGTTCAGGGTTGCTGCAGGGCAGCGGGGCCAAGAACGAGGGGAAGTGTGTTTTATTATAAACTCAGTGCTCTGTGACCTTATGACACTATTCACTCAAGTGTCATGCCCTTTAGTGCGAAGAAAGACTAGATTTTATTTTTTTATTTTAGTGTAGTTTGCTTTTAAAAATGCAGTGGGAATGTTAAGACTGGTCATAAAGTACAACTTAGTGAGCACTACATATTAGAATGTTAATAAACAATGTCATATAATGTGACTGACTTTTTAGTGTCTTTCTGTCTCTTCAGCTAAAGAAATGTCCCACCTGTCATTTCCTGACTGGTCACAAGGGAGCAATTAGTCCTAATTTGAGCTTGTCCACTCAGGTCTTTCAGCTCTCCTTTAAAGGATTGAAGAGCCTGAGACAGTACTTACTTTCTCCTGACAGTCTAGTGTTGGTGACCTAGAGAAGATCATAATGCAGTGGCATGTCAGAGTGTATTCATTCAGTAGATGTGGATTTGTGTATACCCACATGCCTGTTTGGACATGTTTTGTAATCATTCCCACAGAGGGCAGCACGTTCACCTTGTTTAGTGTTGACACAGGCTTTATTCGACTGCAGTTTGATTTGAATCGTGTGCCGGGACAGCAAACTCATGACATCAGTCTACTGCACAGCTAGCAGTGTTGTGATCTGCCGGTGCTATTTATCAAGTTTCCAAACAAACAAGAGCTCAGCAGAGCAAGATTTAAAGTAAATCCATGGAGCAACATAATGGCTAATGTGTGGACAGACTGCGAGTGTGCTGTAGAAGCTCTTTTGGACGGCTGTAAGATAAGTCATCCACAGGAGCCTGCAAGGGCCTCATCTCATGACAGTGTTGAAGAGTGTAAAAAATGACGGTTGTACAAGTGCAGTATCCCGTGATAAACAGAGGAATTATGTGGTTGGTCTAGTTGGTGGACTGATTTTAGCTGACGCTGTACACTTTATACACCTGAGAATAAGGGCAGTAAGGTGTGTTTGAGAATGTTTGAGTGTCTGTGGAAGGCTTGGTGAGAGAAAATATGTGAGAAAAAGAGAACAAATAGAAGGAAACAATAGGGTATTTTAATTAACTGTCTTCTGTGTCTGGGAAATATGAACAATAAGGAAATGTTTTCTAATTTAAACCTACTTTTATGAACTACTGTAGTACAGTAAATGAAAAATCACAGCAGTTCTCTAATTCAGCTTCCGTTGCTCTGCATTCCGCTCACTTGACTTAACAACTGACTTGAAAATGGAATGACTCCACAGGGTGCTGTTCTCTGTTATACAAGCCTAAATTTGGGACATAAAGAATTCTCTTCTTGTTCAGAGTGATTGTTGTGTTTAGATAATCAAATAAAACAACTGTTGATATAGATCCAAAAATAATGATCCAGAAATGTTTTGTTGAGATAAATCCATCTGTTATATTTTATTACTCACATTTATTGCATTATTTATTGTCCCAACAGCTTTTTGAAAATCCTCCTTTGAGTGCTTGGCTTTGAATGCATATGGGGTGGGGGAGATAGCCTTCTATACTGCATGTGGAAACTGAGGTTTGTGTGTCTATTCTAGCATCCAGTGTAGAAGTATGGCAGCAAAATCCCGTTCTAAGAAGGAAAAAGGTCTTCCGCGTGTGCAAATCTTTTGTTTGCTTTTGCCATCTTACGTATTTCTTGAATGTGTTTCCTTGTGCTCTATGAATTGTCTTTTGTATTAAAGTTATGTGAAATCCCCCAGATGCTCTTAACTGTCAAAACTGGATGGTCAACAGCAGGATGCAATGCGGCTGCTGTATTTACACCTCTGATTTCTGTTGACAGTGTAACTGTCCAATGAAAGGTAGCCTCCCTTAAACTTAAATCTCTGCATTGCTCTTTTTTTAGTATAACTTTTCAAGGGGGGATAGTTCAAAACCTGTATGACTTTCTGTCTTCTGTTGAACACAAAAGAAGATATTACAACTTCCACTTGTTTTTGTCTATATGACATTGAACCTTTTTGACTTTCATAATATAGACAACATATTTGGGTCCACAAACCCTTTTTTACAGTTATGTCTCCTGGAAAATGTCTTGAGGCTGTTGTCATCTCAGAGTATCCTGTTACAAATGCACACAGACACACACGCATGTGTATTCATCTTAGTAAGCTTAATGGTGCAGTCCAATAGCAAGGTTCCCAAAAGCTCTGTACTTGTCCCATTCAAGATTTGTATGTGTGAGATTAAGAAGTCAGGGAATATAAACAGGCCACTGACGGCTCACAGTGTGTTAGATGGGGAGGCAGGGGAATGCTGAGAGTGCAAGGGGACAGTGCCAGTGTTTTCCAGCAGCAGAGGTGCTGTCGGTGGTGAAACACAAAGGCTTGAGGTCGTAAGGGGGGGTTCTTCTGTCTGTGTATGACGCAGCCATGGGTGGTCTGGCATGTTGCACTCCTTATCTGGAAGAGTGCAGGACACTGAAGACAAGTGTTGACGCTGCCCCTTAGACAAGCAAAGGTGGAGGCTTAGAACCATTAGACAGCTCAACTTGCATGGAAACATACTATAAAACAAGTCTCTTAAGAGGTGTGACTTGTACAAATCTAAGTAATCTAATAATTAATTAATATTATTTTCCAGTGTGCCTACTCAAGGGTTGAGTGATGATGCTGTTTATTCAGATAAATTCAGACATATTAACCCACGCTGTTCAGCTTACTTATGAGTTTTCTGCACCAAGTCAAGTCATCTATTTAATAAAAATGCTAATTCTGACTCCCATAAACAAGAATTAGTCCACCCAAAATATTCTGTCATCATTTACACATCAACATGTTATTTCCAGACTTTTTCATTCAGATAAGATAAAGCTTTCAAGCTTCAAAAGACATGCAGAAAGCACCAAAAATATATCATATAAGTTATTATACTATACTATACTATATTCCAAGTCTTCTGAAGCGAATAGACCAAACAACATTTGTTTTGTGTATATCACTTACACAAATTATTTATTTACTGTATCTTTGTGCTGATGTGCTTAAAAGCTTCACTCCCTTTTTCCTGTAACTCCAAGGAAAAGAACAACCAGCTCATTATTCAGATTTTCTAATGGGAAAGTATTATACGTTTTGAACAGCATGAGGGTAAGTGATTAAATAATTTAGATATTTTGGTAAAATATTCTTGTAAGTGTTTTGAGGTCACATTATAGTTAGGGATGCACCGATACTGGTATCGGTATCGGGCCCGATACTGAGCTCCTGTACTCGTACTCCTACTCGTACTCGTACTCGTACTTGTTAAAATGCCCCGATACCAAACGCCGATACCACACAGCATGTGATAAGTGTCATATTCAGACAAAGCAACACAGACAACAGACAGCAGAATAGAGTTATTAAAGATTAAAGATGTCTACGAAGTACAGTATATGTATGCAAGGAATATAAAACATTCAGTATTAATGCCTGTATAGCTGATTTGCGCCAGCTGGTAAGCAAATAACGCTGAGTGGATTGAGCGCGCAGCGGCGCAGATGCGCAAGCTTGTCGAGTGAATATCCCTTTCTCACAGACATCACTGGAAAGTTTATGCTGTAGTTCGGTCGGATATGTCAAAAAGATGTAAGTGAAACAATGCACATGTTACTTAATGGTAG
>NW_015505898.1:165316-183812 GCF_001515645.1 Sinocyclocheilus grahami
CGACTTCTATTTATGAAAATATCACAGTTAGGAGATTTATAGCGAGTGGTTCCCTGCATTTTTACAGCAAATCGCGTGATTACAGTACTAAGCCGCTGCAATAGAGCAGCTCTAATGCTATTAAATTAAAGATGATGTAGGCTACCATAGAGAGAAAAATGAACAGTGAAAGTAATAAAAACTTGTAAAATACATTTTAATGGGCATTTTAATGGGCTTTTTGGGTTTTAAGCAGGAGGTGTCAGAAAAGTTACCACAGGGATAACTGGCTTGTGGTGGCCAAGCGTTCATAGCGACGTCGCTTTTTGATCCTTCGATTTCGTAAATGAACAGTGAAAGTAATAAAAACTTGTAAAATACATTTTAATGGGCATAATTAAGTGTGAAAATAACAGAAAGATGTACAGTCAAACCAAAAATGATTCCAGATATAATTTTTGATATTTTTTTACTAGTGGGTGCAGGACACTATAGTTCATTTATGAAAAGTGAGGATAGCAAAATAAACTAAACTGTGATATATTATACCCAAAAATTCTTCATACAGTGTACTACCAGTAAAATTGATACACATTTGGGAACAAAAATTATTCAGACCGAGTCTGGGAAAAAACTGAAGTTCAGGTTTGCATGAACCTGGATAACAGCATGCCCAGGAGACTACAGGCTGTCATTAAGGCTAAGGGTCAACCGACAAAGTATTGATAGTTGTGTAAATGTTGACATATAATTTTTGGTTGATTGTGATCCATTACATACCTTTCTATCAAAGTTATCTGACATTATCAAGCTGAATTTTTTCTGACACAGTTTAACTCTGAGTTCTCGTCATATTTTATTATCATTTTCTAAACTATAACGAATAAACTGTGATAATGTGAGAAATGTTGAAGGTGTCTGAATAAATTTTGGTTTGACTTTATCTATTTGATAAATGAAGTTAACCAACTAACATTATACATACTCTTTTGGTTTCTGTACCCAATATTTTATTACAAATGCAATAAAAATATTGGTATCGGTACTCGGTATAGGCAAGTACCAAAAATAAAAGTATCGGTATCGGGCGAGTACTGGAAAAAGTGGTATTGGTGCATCCCTAATTATAGTGTTTGTTTACAAAACAGCCATGCAAATTTATATTTAACTTGTCTGGAACCTGAATCAGTCTTTAGTTAGAACAGGAAGAACAATTGGTGAGAAAAACAGCGTGCAACTTAAACTAAAAGTTGCCAGGTATCCTGTTTTTTTTTTTTTGTTTTTTACAGGGGTGAGCAGTCCAGAGACCAAGAACACTCTGTGCACACAGCTCAATTTGAAAGAAAAAAATTACTTTTGTTTACATTTTGTTTCACTAGGTTCAGCTGAGGACTTTATCACCAGTTTCATTAAGTGGCCGAGCCCCCCTGCCATATTTGATACTCTTGAATGGTATTTGTTGATGCGGCACTGCAGAGCTGCAGAAGAGTTTCTTACCGATATGCACAATGCAGCCCTTGGGCGGAAGTTACGTGCTTTCAGACAACTGCTCATGCACACCAGTCCATATCCACAAACACAGTACCTCCAGGCATTGTGCTAGTTCAAAGGTAAGGCCAATAAATTATCAGAGAGAGGGAGACAAAATACACTGATACTTGCACGTTAATTACTTGTGTGTTAAGAACAAAAATAACAGGCCAACTACAGCAGGCAAACTTACCTAGTTATCTAATGACCAAAGACCAATGGTTCTCAACCAGGGGTCCTCAGCAGACATCCAAGGGGGCCTAAAGATTAATTAAAATTATTTTAAATAAGACAAAACAAGCAATAAAATTAGCTAAACAACTAAAAATCAAGATCTTTCTTATTTTAATTCATTTTTTTCTGCTTATGAAATTGTGAGAAATATATTTAAAAAAAAATCCTTGTCAAGTAAATAATGAACCCGTATTGACAAGGATTGAATATTGTTGTGGAATGTGTGAATCAAAAAGAAAATTGAATTTTAAGAATAAATGAACCAATTAATAAATCAGTAAATAAATAAAAAGTCTTTATTTTAAATGAATTTACTTTTAAATACATTTTATGAATCATTCTAGCTTTGTCAGAATAGCTAACTTCTAGGAATAATTTTGCTCAAAGTGTAGGTAAGCAAACCCGTGAACACACACATTCAAGTAGTTAGTCTATTACTTTTCACTTCCCGGTTTCCACTTCCAGTCTTCTAGTTTAATCTTTCTGTTCTTTCACTCCCTTTCCTTCATTGGTCTAATCAGCTGCATTTGTCATTTGTTACATAAACTACTCTCATTTTCCTGGAGCATTCACTTCATTCCAGACCTCTGCTCTCCTTTACTCATTCTCACAGTTTGTGCTCTGTCTCTCTCTCTCACTGATGTTGTGCTGATAGAGGGATGGAGGCAGTGCACACACCTGGCACTGTCTGTATAACTGGCTCTGATACACACCACGAGCCCAATGCCGCACACAGAGGTCTCTCACACACACACACACACACACACACACACACACATTCTCTTGGCTCGACTCAAAGGAGACACATCTGTGAAACCAAAGCATGGGGTTCATTAGCAATAAGCAGGGACTGGGACAGAGTGGACATCCCAGCATGCCGTTAATACACACCAGGAAAGGAGAGTAGGGATGCGCACAGCTACGCATTTTCATGATCGACTAGCCGTTAGTTCTGAACAACTACTGGACTAGTTGGTCTAGGGGAACCCTGTTTATTCATGCTAGTTTAGGGTTGTGTTCACTAGACACCATTCACTAGTCTCATTGTCTTAGGGTGAGTTAAAACTACTAAAACGACTAGTTGACTCATCCCTAGAGGAGAGAAGAGGTAAACAGAAAGAGTTCAGTTAGCCCCTCTGTGAGTCAGACTATGTGATTACATTGTGACCTGCTACAGAATCATGGGATTTCCTGGCCCATGGGCAAAAGTCCAAAGTGTTTCAGTGGAGTGTTTGTGCACTGACATGCGTGAATGTTTAGAGGTTATTGGAAACTTCAGGAAACTTTCGCTGGCTACTGTTTAACTGCTTTTCTTTTCAAATATGTCATATGCATCTTCAAATATTACAAGATCCCTGAAAGTAAAAATACTTTTATTCAGCAAGGATGCATTAAATTGGTCACAAGTAACAGTAAAGATTTTTACATTGCTACAAAAGATTTATATTTAAAATAAATGCTGTTCTTCTGAACTTTATATTCATCCTAGAATACTTAAAAAAAATCATATGACTGTTTCCAAACAAATATTAAAGGGGTCATATGATGCTTCTAAAAAGAACATTATTTTGTGTATTTGGTTTAATGAAATGTGTTTATGCGGTTTAAAGTTAAAAAACTAGGGATGCACCGATATGAAAATTTTGGCCGATACCGATAACCGATTATTCTTTATTTTTGAAAGCCGATAACCGATATGTTGGCCGATAAATCTATATCCAAATTGTTATATACTTTTTGAGAGCCTGATTACAAAAAAGGTCCAAAGAGAAAGGAAAAAATGAAATCGTATCATATGACCCCTTTAAGCAATACGTGTATTGTTTTCAACATTGGTAATAATAAGAAATGTTACTTGAGCAGCAAGTCAGAATATTAGAATGATTTCTATGATCATGTAACACTGAAAATTAGAGTAATGGCTGCTGAAAATAGAAAACAGTTATTTTAAATTAGATATAATGATTATTTCACAATATTACTGTTTTTACTGTATTTTTGCTCAAATAAATGCAAAGTTGGTGAGCATAAGAGATTTCTTTCAAAAACATTATAAAAATCTTTCCAAAGCCAAACATTTGAACAGAAGTGTACATTACAATGAAGTGGCACAAACTAATGTTGAACTAATGCCGAACTCCCAAGCGAGTTACTTACATTTTATAACATACACTGAACAAAACTATAAACGCAACACTTTTGTTTTTGCCCCCATTTTTCATGAGCTGAACTCAAAGATCTAAGACTTTTTCTATGTACACAAAAGGCCTATTTCTCTCAAATATTGTTCACAAATCTGTCTAAATCTGTGTTAGTGAGCACTTCTCCTTTGCCGAAATAATCTATCCACCTCACAGGTGTGGCATATCAAGATGCTGATTAGCATGATTACTGCACAGGTGTGCCTTAGGCTGACCACAATAAAAGACCACTCTAAAATGTGCAGTTTTATCACACAGCACAATGCCACAGATGTCGCAAGTTTTGAGGGAGCGTGCAATTGGCATGCTGACTGCAGGAATGTCCACCAGAGCTGTTGCCCGTGAATTGAATGTTCATTCTCAAAGGAGAAGTGCTCACTAACACAGATTTAGACAGATTTGTGAACAATATTTGAGAGAAATAGGCCTTTTGTGTACATAGAAAAAGTCTTAGCTCTTTGAGTTCAGCTCATGAAAAATATGGGGCAAAAACAAAAGTGTTGCGTTTATAATTATGTTCAGTGTATTTAGGATCACTGAAACACTTTGAGGTGTTAATTTTGTTGTGATAAAGTTTTAAAGTTCCAATGACATTTGCAGTGGTTCACCCCAGTACTGCATTTGGTTAAATTATTTAATCGGTGTTTTCCCAGATGACCGCAACAAATGAACTGTGAAGTACATAGACAGACTCTGAACTCAGTGTGTGTGCGTGTGTGTGTGTGTGTGTGTGTCCTGTCACACCAGCCAGCATCCAATAAAATAAAAAAGCTGTGCCTGCAGAAACAAATTAGATCAGATAAGCGATTTAATTTTAAGAGATGGTTCAGATTTATTTGCTCAGCACAAATGTTTTTAGTTTTTATTTTGAGCAATTCTGTTTTGCGAGTGGCAAATTACTTAATCTTTAATAAACCTCATCTTTATATTTACTTTTGTAGTTAGTTTAATCCTTAATCATTTCTGAAAATTGATCCTCGTATCCCGCCATACCAACTTGCCCCTGCAGACCAGAGGTTAAAAATTTCCCATAATTTAAAGGGTGTAATAAATATATAACAAAATAATATTATTTTGGCAAGGTGTTAAGCTTCTCATTAACGGTGTTTAAAACTGAAGTGCAGCCTTATGGACAACAAAACTGTTTGGGTCAAGACTAGGGTGACCAGACATGACGGGGTCTGGCTTTTACAACATACTTTGACTTAATTTCTCTCTTTCACCACACAAACTCTTCTCTTTGTTTCCTTGACGAATACCAGAACCACCTAATCTCATAATTATGGTGTAATCTTCTTAATAGCATAATGCTTCTAAACTTTACTTGGGTACTGAGTATATATATAGAGAGAGAGGGGGAACTGTTGTCCTCCAAATGGTTCATGCATGGTTTAGGTCAGCCATTAACGCAGTGGTTGATGTTTGATGGGCCTTGAATATCCAAAAAAATGTGCAAACAAATATTCTCTCATAATGATCTAGTGAGAAGGGGAGGTTATCCTTGAGTGAACAGTCCATTACTGCTGTTATGACAGTGGCACAGGGGTCAGTTGTGTAGATGGTGACTCAAGTCAATTTCAGGCTCATTGTCTCTTCTGCTCCGCTGCTGTTAACCCCGGTATTGATTAGCATGTGTGTCTTCGCACACACTTCCATTTGAAGCTGTCTGGGAGGTATGTTGGTTTGTGACTATGGAGCATTTACGTCATAACTGCCCAATATTCTGTTTAGTTTTTTATTCTGTTTTGTTTTTCAAAATCACATTCTGTTAAGCTTAGACTATTGTGGTGTATTGCCTAGAAAAGTTTCTTAATTTGAAAGGCTGAAAAATTGGTATGTTGAGGCACAAATTCATGCATGATACAATATAGGTCTCTCTCACCTCTTAAAGTGCTAGTTCAGCCAAAAATGAAAATGCGGACATGATTTTTCAGGCTCATATCATTCCAAATCTGTCTGACGTTCTTTCTTTTGTGAAAGGGGAAAAAAAGAAAAAGAAAAAAAGGTTGTTTCAACCAGTTTTGTCCATAAATTAAGTCAATGGGGTCCAAAACAACATTGCTTTACAACTAATTTTTTTAGATTTATATTTAGCTTTAATTTATTTTAATGTATTATTTTTTAATGTAAGGTTTTTTTTTTTATGTTTAAGTTTCTGTTTTGCATCACATATTTTATTTTATTTAGGCTTTATATCAATTACTGAAAACATTTTTTAGTAGTTTTTAGTTTTAATTAGCACTTACAATACAGGTTTGGAAAAACATGATGGCAAGAAAAAACGAATTTTCATCATTTTCTCCAAGCACCAGTACCAGTACACCAGCATCTAAAACACAACACATTATGCTGGTCTTTACAGCAAGGCTAGTTCAGTTGAATTGGCACAGCGCACTGAAGTGGTAATGTGTGTTTGACTTACACCTCTGTTCACCTTCAAAGAAAATGTGCATGAGAAAGACTTACTGCTTTGGAAGCAGATGGAAGCACCTACTGCATATTTTTAAAGATTTATTCGGCCCACGTTTGCCTGTTTCCTCAGTCTCTCGCTCATGCTTTATTGTAACTTTATAAAGGAGCAGCTGAGAGAAGAAGGGGAAGAACGAATAGGACTGGGTAAGTGAGGAAAGGAAACGGGATGAGTAGCTAGGCGGATGAAGAGGTCTGGTTGGATTTCATGGATCACAGCCCTTCTTTCTGTGTAGTCTACTGAGCCGATATTGCAGTAATCTAGAGTAAATCCGGTTTAATTAAGTTTAAGGGGCAGCTTTATATTAGAAGCACATTGTATATGGAGGGAGTGTGCCATGCTTTGTGTCCTTTGATCTCATACATACACACATATGCCAGACATACACCCATAGCACTGATACAGACTCTCCAAGTCGGCCGTTCCACTAGTGCGTATAGCCAAGTCATGCTCTGATATTCTTTTTCCCAGGTTGACAGGAGCTATTAGTCATACGAAGGATGGCTAAGTTACATCGCTACAGGCTAAAGAGCACTGCACTGAGAAAATGCCAGCTCCTGCTGTGCTATATATCTGTGTGTGTGTGTGTGTGTGTGTGTGTGTGTGTGTGTGTACTTCAAAACCGCAACAGCCTTGGAACTACTTGCCAACAATTTTTGCTTTTCTGTTAAATTGTTCATAGGTGTGGCAGCTTGTGACACTTCTTATATTCTGGGCAAAAGATGATCCTTGCACTTGCTGCCTTAGGGTGCCGAAGCCTGTTTTGCTGAGAGTTGCATAAAAACAGGATGCTGGAGTGCAGTGTTACAGATGTTCTGAAAGAAAGATTGGGTGAAAAGTAAAGAGGGAGGGAGATGGGGAAAAGAAGAGAAAAATATTTGTTGCACCATCTCGACAGAAAGGTGACCTTTGGGTAAATTAGAGTTATACCCCATGGTTGAAGGTCTTTGCTTTACAGGGCTCAACACTAACTGTGAGAGAGAGAGTGTAAGAGTTTTAAGCCTTTGCTGCGTTGCCAATGGAAAGTTTTATGCCATGTAAATGACTTGTGATCATATTGAAAGCATCAGTAAGTGTTTATGAATTTAAGGAGTTACATTATAGCTGTATAATTTGCAGCTTGTTACAATTTTTCTTCTTGTAACGAAAATTATAATTTTAGTAAAACAAGAAACTTGTACATATGGATATTCCTAGCAAATATAAAGTGCATTGCTCAAAGAGAGCAAAAAAAATCTTTATTTTTGAGCCCTGCATTATTTTTTTTGCAAAAAATATCACTTAAACAAACACGGAAGTGGCAAGGGAGGAGTCAAATTTTGTTCCAATTCCATAGAGCTTTGCACAGAATTCCATTTGATTCCATGCAGGTCTAGTGATTAATCAACAAGTTGGATGTGTATTCCCGGTGGTCCAATCAAATTGCTCCCACATAAATGGAAAAGGAGTATGATGGCAAACATTAAAACTTGGACCAGATGAGCATCGTTTTTGCACAATATTTTACTGTGGGTACTTAATTTTGAAAAATTTTGCCTGGCAGAAAGAAGAACTACAAGCGTGCCAGGCTTGCCCTTATCCTTCATTGTTTATGTGCATGTTGTGAGTGTGTTTGTGGGTCTGATCTTGTTTTCTCAGGTTCATACTATGAAGTAGCACTTGGCTGCAGGCTGAAAGCAGTTACGCTTTAATAGGCCAGTTGTTTACTCTTTTCTGCAGACCCACTCTGGATGCACTCTACTTCGGATCCTGCCTCTTTGCTGGCAGGTACGCTTTGAGCAGTAAAGTCAACATTGTATGGTGCCCACCATCATCCTACTAACTGATTTTACAATCTGCCCAAAAAGTGCCTCTCTTTTATGATAGCTGTAGGTAATGCAGACGAGCTTGGGAAATAGACCCACCTCTGTTTTAGGCCTACTTCATTCCGACATAGTCAACACCACAGGGAGACGAACACCGTGAACTCACTGACTCAAAGAAGACAATGTATTCAGATGGCTTTAATGAATAGATATTGGGCCCATAAGCTTTCTGTTGCACCCTGAAAGGAACGGATTAAAATGAGACAGGGGGTCCAGTGGGG
Organism: Sinocyclocheilus grahami; assembly: GCF_001515645.1. Taxonomy (NCBI): domain Eukaryota; kingdom Metazoa; phylum Chordata; class Actinopteri; order Cypriniformes; family Cyprinidae; genus Sinocyclocheilus; species Sinocyclocheilus grahami. The sequence goes on from NW_015505898.1 coordinate 173,817, forward strand.
GAGTCTGGGTGGTGGGAAGAAGGGATGAAAGAAGAGGTGTGCTTGCCAAAAGCTGGACTTTTTTAACATCTGGCCAAGAGGCAGCATGAATGCCACATGCACCTGATCTTTCATCTCCTCCTGCTCGTAGGAAATGGAGAGCAGATTGGGCTATGGTTTACGTGATGCTCTTGATTGAGGACAAAAAGGAAAGGTTGTTATTGCGGTTAGCCATTGCGTGATCTACAATATAGAGGTCTGGCTTTGATGGGACTCAGCAGTACCCTGTAATAGTGATCAAAGAACCCATTGAACCCAGGACAGGGGTAGCCATTTGCCAAAAGCTAAGCCTTCTGTCAAGACCTTTAGAAGCCCGATGATGGTATAGAGAGAGACCAAATGTCTTAACCCTGGCAGACAGCTCCTTAAGGAATGTTTGGATTGGACCGCATCTGCACTAAGGGGTACACCACTTATACTATGCGGAATAGAAATTTGCACAGACTGGTGAAGCTATCGGGCAGCTATCGGCCAGGATTACATTTGTGGTGTCTGCCACATGATCCCCTGCTGATAGCTCCAACAGGAATTCCAATCCCACTACTGTAATGACTATAATTTAGGAAATTTGTTCAACTATTTGTTGTACTTGTTGTTGGTCAGTGACATGGAGAATTATGTTAACCTCTCTCATACGGCTGTCATCCAATCATAAGGGCTTGACACTCAGAAGGAAGAGTTTGGCCTTGGATTTATTTGTCCTCACTGAAAATTGCATAAGTACTCTCCCAGAGGTTGCGAGTAATTGATGAGTACATATGTTTCTGGGTTTTGCTTTAGATTCAGTGCCTCACTCTCTTTTCACTACCCTCGCTCTTGGTCAGTGGAGACTGTCTTTTTTCACAGCTTTATGGCTTGGAATGTAAACCTCCTCCTCCTCAGGCTTTGAGCCTATAGATTATATGACATGACCATTTAAGGTCCATTCCTAAACTGTCCAGTTTTTCAGCAGTTAAGCGCCGTCTTTATAAAGGTCACCGGCTGATTGACGTTGGATTATCTATTACTGAGGCAGTTCTCTGAAGTCTTTAGCTCCACAGCGGTCCATAATTAATCATTTAACAACCGTGTTGGGCTTCCTCAGAAAAAAAAAGTAACATTTGTGTTGGATGTTTTTGATTTGATCTCTCATACGGGCTGCCGGGCCCAGGCTTAATGTCTGGATTTTCTAAACGTTTGGTGTAGTAAAACTCAGGGGTGGTCTGCTTCCCTCAAGGGTTCAAATTGAGCCAAGGCTGATTGTACACAAAAAGGTCAGATGCAGGAGGAAGCCCAGTGTATTTCCAACATTTTAGGCTCATAACTGTGAGAATATAAATGTAATAGCTGCACCTGGCTTAAACCACAAAAACTAATCAGTGCCTAAGTAGTTCATCAAATTTGTAAAAAAAAGTGATTTTGATACAATGAATGCTTTGAGCAATTGCATTTTTCCTATCTATCTATCTATCTATCTATCTATCTATCTAGTGTGTGTGTAAACCAAATCCAACAATGGCTAAATGTCTTGCATGTAGACACTATTATAAAATCCACCTGTATTTTTGATGTGGGCTTCCAACGTAGCAGTACTCGGTACCATGTGCATTCAAGCAAATGTGTCATAGTGTGTATTTACACAGCTGCAAGAGGACAGGAGCAAGTCAGGTGAAGGATCCTGACCCAGCAGGATCCTCTGTGAGCAAACGTTGACGATTTGGTCTATGATTCAGAGGCACTGTCTGCCTCTGCAACCACTGCTTTCACTCCAAACATCGCCCATCCTGTCTGGAGAAGAGCGACAGGGCATAATCTGCACACACTGACATAGATATACATATTTAGATTCATACTTGTACAAACATCAGTGAGAGAACATCTTTAAAGTGACCTACTGAGGGGTGTTGGTTAAACAGTGAAGCGGGGTCATGTAGGTTCCTGCTTGTGGTTTGGTTTGAGAAAAAGTGTACGGCTTCTTAAGGGTGACTACTGAAACTTAATACTGTTGTGCTTGGCAGCATTTCCTCAGACTCACATGTCTGCCCTATTTGGACAGTCTCTGAGCACAGGGCCCCTCAGGTGGGAACTCTTAATGTGTGTGAGAGAGAAATGAGAAGCAGAAAGCAAGACAGAGACATTCTCTAGCTTTTTGTCTCCTGTTCTGTAGAGTGAAAAAAGGAAGCCATTCCAAAGATTCAGAAAAAAAAATTTCCCCAAGAGCTCTCCAAGAGTTTGGGTGCAGGTCAACATAATGTCATGACCTAAGTCTGGTTATTCACTTGAGACCCCGTCTGCACTTCCTCCTGTTCCACCTGAGGCAGTCAGAGAGCCATTTACTCTTTGAATCTGTAATTAAATCATTAGAAATGATACAGTGGACTGCTTGTACTGTATGGGTGTGCGAAGGCTTGGTCAGAATTATGACTAATGAATCTATCCTGTCCTTGAGAAGTTGTACCTACAATTCACATCACCTCCCTGTTCTGAACTTTACCGTGTCCTGACATTGAAAACCGCTCTACTAGATCATAGGGGTTAATAGGTTTTGTGGAACAGCTTTTCCTCCAGATTCTCTGAGTTTTGAGCATTGTGGAAAGTAGTTTCTTACAAGCATCCCACACACAATACTGACCCTTTAGCCAGAGTAGATATTTTCAAAGTTTGTGGTTAATTACTCTTGTAGCCCCAAGTACCCCAGCTGTGATCTCCAGCCATGATACGCTGTTTGCTTGAGGCTACACGTATTCATTCAGCTTTGCATTTGAGTTTATTAATTAGGGAGGTGATAGAGAGAGAGTGTGTGGTAATGATGTTCACACTGTCTGTTCTCTTTCCAAGGTCAAGATGCAAATGCCAGGTTTGCTTGTTTAAGACCAGCGCCTCTGCCAAAGTGTCTGTGGAAAGTCTTTTCTTCTCTGTGTTAAAATAAGTAAAAGCAAAATCTAATCTGTGGTCAGGAAGAACTTTGTTTGTGAGCTCAGAGTTTCTTATCATAGTACAGCTAGTTAGAGCTACTTAATTCAGTACTGTTGTGTTTATTATTAGTTGATAGTGCCCTGGATAATAACTATGCCATGCACTAGTGTACTGTTTTATTTTTCAACCTCATCTGCCTCACAAATTTATTTGCTGACATCCCTTCTAATCTCCAGCTGTTGGTCGTTTGGCAGGTATGCAATTTTCGAAATCCCTGGGTGGAATTGTGAAGGTTGATCTGGCATTTTTAGACACAATATATTGAAAGTGTCTTATGCCACCTCGAAGCCTAATAGGGAGTAAGAAATGGTGCATATGGCTGCGTTAATGAGTCAAAAGAGGAACATGGACGTCGCAGTCCTGCAGAGAAGGGTACATCCAGATGGGCAGCACAGGTTCTGCTTAGTCATGGGCATGTGGATGATAAGAACACACACACCATATCCTTTCAGTTCGCTGATGATAAGTTAGAAGGCTTTGATCCTATTGCTCACGACTGGAAAAATACACATAGGCCTACATTCACAATCATAGACAAGCAGACAAATGTACAGACTCATGCAGCTGGCTTAAAACAAGCACTTCCTTGGTACGATCTTTGACATTCCCACATCAAGAACTGGTTTGATGATAGTTATGCAGTATTATCTGGCAGAGATAGTGTTAGAGAGGGTAGGGGAGTTATTAGCAAACTCTTCTTTAAAGGGGTCATATGATGCAATTTAAAATTTTCCTTTCTCTTTGGAGTGTTACAAGCTCTTAGTGCATAAAGAAGATATGTAAAGTTGCAAAGACTAAATTCTCAAATCCAAAGAGATATTCTTTATAAAAGTTAAGAGTCAGCCACACCTACCTAAAACGGCTCGTTCTAACCCCCCCCCCCCACATATCTACGTCACTATGTGGGAAGATTTGCATAACGCCGCCCAAATGTTCACGCAAAGGAAGATGGCATAAATTTTTAAGACAGTATAAGTCATTATAATCTATAATTATGTCCCCACTGGATGCAACGAATGCCTCGTTTATAATGTGTTTTCATGTTTTTGAATCATCGCTCCGGCCTGACAGGGCATCATCACAATATGGTAAGGGGCCGTCACACGCTTGAGGTATTCGGGCAATCATAGCTGGCACACCTTGCTTTTCAGACCGATGAGCTTTATAAAAATCGACGCGTTTCAGAAAGGCGGGGCATAGAGGAGAAACAAAAATGTACAGTATGTGGAAAATAATGTGTTTTTTGAACCTTAAACCGCATAAACACATTTCATTACACCAAATACACAAAATAATGTTCTTTTTAGCAACATCACATGACCCCTTTAAAACTGCTGTGATTGCATCCATGCTTTCTCTGTCCTCATTCCCACAACCCACTGTCTCACAGGAAACCATGAATCTCCACAAAGTCTCAGAGGAAACACAAGATCCAAATGTGAGAAAGGTTTGTTTTCTTGAATTAGCGTTGCAGTAAAGTGTTTATTATCATGTATTACTGCAAAACTGGTCATCGCTGTGTGATCTGACACTGTGGGAGAGATACTTTGATGCCACCTTCATCTTTCCACCGCTTCCAAACAACTGTCTTCCAGGCTTTTCTTGTCTTCTTAAGAGAGCATAATATATTGCCTGAAAGATAAAACAGTGCTAGTGTCTCCAGGCCTGCATATGTATGTGCTTATCAGTTTTTGTATGTGGGCCCTCTTAAAAAAAAAAAATTTGTTACCATGTATAACGATATCATATTTTATTTGTTGCACTGCTGGAACACACCACTTACTGGAAGACCAGATCATACCAGCATAAGGTGGTCCAGATGGTTTTTGAACAAGATAGTATGTTGCTGATCCAAATTGGTCTATCAGCTCAAATCAGCTTTATGGAGTTGGTGTACTAGGTTGAAACCAGGTGTACCAGCTTACTGATCAACTACCTGGACTGACTTGGGCTCAGAATGATCAATTTGAACCAACTGGAAACCATGTAGAACTAGCTTCCACCTTAAACTGGGTTTCATTGTATTTTCCACAGAGTAAATGTACTGTACATTTCATGCCAATTGAAAGCATACACCTCCCCCTCAAGATATGTTCCAGAGAGGCTTTTTTAAAGCCCCCTGTACTGTCTTAAGGCACTATAAAAAAAGCCATCAATACCCGTCGACCTTTGTCAAAAACCTATGTGCCAATTGAAAGCATACACCTCCCCCTCAAGATATGTTCCAGAGAGGCTTTTTTAAAGCCCCCTGTACTGTCTTAAGGCACTATAAAAAAAAAAAAGCCATCAATACCCGTCGACCTTTGTCAAAAACCCATGTGTAACTTTTTTGTTTGAAATCTTATTCTTCACCTCAACTGGAACTGATACAAAAGAGCATATCTATTTATCTCCATCGCTCTAGATAGTCAGCGATAAGCTGGAAGCCGATTAAAAAAAGCCTTAAAAGACAATGAAACCATAAAAAAGGCCGTAAAAGTGCTTTCCTTTAGACCAGTCGCTGCTGATGGGAGGAAACGATCAGCACCTGCTTGGACCAGATCCAGATTATTGTTTTCCCTGAGCTGTTGTTTATGATGGGGGCGGCATTGACTCCCGGGACCGCTGATGTTTTCGCTTTCATGTCTCTCATGTTGTGTAAGAGGTTTATACATGCTGAAAATTGGCCAGAAACATGAAAAGTGAGTGTGACGGAAACTTTAAACTGCTTAGTGTTGTCCTTTATCTTTCAAGTATGTAGTAGTGGTAATTTCTCCTCTGATCCACCACCTGCATGCACTGTTTCTCAAAGCTTGAATTTGTCAAAATGATGTGAAAATATTCTTGGATTTGGAGATAGTCATGCTTATATGCATTATAAAGTTGTTTAGGGATTTCTCTTTAGTTTAGTTCCCCTTCGGGAACTCGAGCTGCGTCGGAAAACGCTAGGGGAACGCCTTCAGGGAGAAAGCAACGCTGCGGGATGGTCTACGAATGTGAGGGGCTCACATTCGTCAGGTTCTATGACCTAGATTTGCTAGCCACTCCAAGCCCCTCTGTTCTCTTGCCATAGCTGTAGGCAGGGATTTGCAAGTCTGGCGGCGTGGACATCTTGTTCCCCTAGCGTTTTCCGATGCAGCTCGAGTTCCCGAAGGGGAACGTCCCTGGTAACCATGGTTCCCCGAGGGGACGAGACACTGCGTCGCAAGGCCATACTTCCGGCATCCTTACTAGAGCTTGCTTCACTCCTAGAAGCTAACGCTTGCTGCACCTCACGTGCTTTTAAAGCTTCCTGGTCATGACGTCACCCGCCTCTGACGTCTCGCCCATCGATTGGACTGATTACACATATGATTCAGAGTTTGGTATCGCTGAAGGCATTCCCCTAGCTTTTTCCGACGCAGCGTCTTGTTCCCTCGGGGAACCATGCTTACATACGTAACCTGGGAAGTTTTTTCTTTAGTTTTTTGCTTTTTTCTTTTTAGCTCTGTTTCTTTGAGTTTCCCAATACTGTTGTGTTCCTGAGAGGCACAGAATGAGGAAGAGGAGTGGGAGGAAGGGTAGTTAGTTTGGGGTCAGCTGAGGGAGCTGGCCGAGGTCATGTGAACGGAAAAGCTTAGAAGAGAGAAGATCTTTCTGTATCCAGGAGGATTCTTTTTGGAAACATATTCCTCAGGCAGTTTTTCTGCATTTTGAGGCAATGTGGGTTCGACAGTTCGGAGCGTGTTAGTCAGCCATGAGCTTGTTGCCTATCTACCTGAGTGGAACATGACTGGTCAAACTAGTTATGTGGTTTCTGCTTCCACTCCACTGATTCACTCGCTCACTCGACTTGGATCAGCAGGCAGTATGACTTTGCAACTAAGGCACTAGAGAACAGTCTATGAGTGTGTGTGCGCGCCTCAATGTTCTTGCTTGTGTTCTGCTTATGTATGTGTGTGTTTGGAATAGCATACTACTCAATTTATTTCTGCTGTATATATTATGTACATTGTGTGTGCATACTAAGTATGCAGGATTGTATGTAGAGCACACTAAAATGGATACTGTATCCCACAATGCATCATGCTTGACTTGATTTTTGGTTTTTGGTTTTCTTGACTCAGTATTTGTTATGACTGCTGGTGTTCCATTCCAAACATATATAGCCTTTGTGTGTTTACATCCTTCTACAAAGAGATAAAATGGGAAATGGGAAAGGACCGAAAAAGACAACCAGAGAAACAACAACAAGGCTCAATCAAACATCCTTCCACATGCATCTTATTAATAGATCTCTGTTCTCTCTGAGGAGCACCTGATGCACGGCTCATCAGGAACAAATCCCCATCAACTCCAACTCACTCATTTCCTCCTGATAAACAGATTCAAGGCTCTTTCTCTCTCTTTTATCTCTTGATACACAGCACTGATGTTGTGCGCTCATCAGGAAGGAAGCCCACTCCTCCGTTACCGTAGCGACCACATGCGTAAAGCCCCACTAATCTAGTGACACACTGAGCTGATTGTATCTGCTGCTCTGAATTCGATTAGTCAAGGCTGCTACAATAAGATAAGAGAGAGCACTGTCTTCGACTGCATTGGTTATACTGTTTAAGAGTCAAGGTGACTGATAAGACTCTCATATTCAATTGCCATCAATGGATGTTGTGTCTTAATACGGAATTTGTCCATGTTGTTGTGTTTCGATGCAAATCTTGACCGATTATACTAATTAAACTCTGTGTTAAGCCCTTTAGTTGTGGAAATGAACCTGATATATTGGAGTAGTTGTAGTCTAATGCCATTTCCTCAACTGGAGACTGATATCCTGTCCATGTTTATGTCTTCTGACATCACTCTGTGTGGTTTAATTGTCTTCACATGCTCATTCAGTGACATTTGTTCTTCGTTGCATTCTTCTCCACAGTGAGCTGCATCCCCTCATGAAAACAAAATACAAACACCAGCTGCCACAAATCAGTTCTTACTTTCTCATCAGGCCTCCCCAGCATATTAAAGAAACAGATAGGAAAGTGCTCATTTGGTCATGTAGTCATTGGTTCCTTTGCAGTTGTGTTGCGTAGAGCTTTGCAAACTTGGGTTAGGGGACTTCCAGGATGGTGCTAGCGAGTCCACAGAAAGATATGGTAGGGGAAAAAATCAGCATTTTATTTGCAGAGGCTAGTTTTGTGAAAAAAGTTTTGGAAAATATGTATTGTAAATTAATGTGTATTATTTAATTAAACATTATTAATACATATTTTTAAAAAGTTACCAGTTTAGCTGGTGGTCTATGTTAAATCATATGCATGTGGGGGCACAGACATGGCAGTTCACCTCTCGCTGTCCACAACTGCTGATAAATATGATACAAGCTCTTAGATCTTCGGACTTAACCCCTCTAAAGAGAGACTGCGAGTGAAAGTTTAACAGGTATCTGCCCGCCGCTACCATTTTTTGCCCATGAGATACTTGTACAGCTAACCAAAATGGCAGGTATTTAGCCAGTGACGGTGAGGGAGATGAATGGATGCAGAAGTCAAACAGAGAAGAGATAAGGCCAATATTTACAATGAGAGCCCAGCCCAAGGCTGCATACCTGCTATGCTCATCTGACCTCACGGGGCATGGGGGGGGGGGATCTGTGACCATGTGGAAAAGAGACAGGAGATTATTACTGCCTCAAAGGCACTGTGGATATTTAGCAGATCTCCATAAAGACACACAAAGTTGTGTGTCAGTTTTATTGCTGATATGAACCTTATGAGGAGTACTTGCAGTCTTTATCTAAAGCACTTAATAACTGAATAAGCTGTAGTTTTTCTCATCAGATACAATCTTTGTGAATTTTCAGTTCGGTTTTAAGTGTTAATTTGCAGAAAGGGAAAGGCAGACGGGAAAATGAGAACCAAATTAGCACCTCAGGTTGAACTAAAAGATGTGCTAAAACATTAGTCACATTTAAATGCAGACTCAAAACTCATCTGTTTAGCTGTGCATTTACTGAATGAGCACAACGCGATGTCTGAACTGATTGCACTATATTGTATGTATAATCGTTTTCTATTCTTAACTGTTTTAAATTTATTTTAAACCTCTTAAATCAATTTGTTAATCATTTTCAAAGTTCTTAAATTCCTTGTTTTATTGTTGTGATTATTTTTTTCTTTTCTTTTATGTAAAGCACTTTGAATTAGCATTGTGTATGAAATGTGCTATATAAATAAACTTGCCTTGCCTTGCCTAAAATCCCTCTTCATAACCAGTTTTTGCTATATATGGTTCTTAAATTGGTTTTATGGTTCTGTGTATAGTGGAGGGTTCCTAATGTCATCATTTTACTCAGAAATGGTTAATTTCACAAATATTTACAAAGAAACAGCAAGAAACATTTAATTAAATCTGAAATTTTGAAGTAGAAAGACTGAAAATGTATTTTCTTGTAAAACATACTCCAGTAATATTTGTTTTATTTACAATTTAGAAATATATATTTTTTTTTACAGTGTATATATTTTTATATATAAATGCCATTTATAAAGTGAAATAATAAATAAATGCATTTCTAAAGAACTAGATATTGTTTGTGGAACTTAAAGAAGTTAAGTTAAAGAGGTTAAAACCATTTTTGGTCCTCACTGAAAACAGAACCCATAACAAAACTGGTTCACTTTCATTTATGGGTTCTCCTAACACCACAGGCTGTGTCCTGAATAGAATCCGATAGGGATATTGTTTTCAGGGCTTTTTGTCCTTTGTTTTTATACACACATGATCACAGAGAACATCAGGCCTGTTGCTTTTGTAGATTTTCATGGAGAGTTGTTTGACACGGCTCCACTTCTGTGTTCAGGGCACATGTGAAACAAAGCAGCAGGTGCTGGAGCTTCTGGGAGCCGAGAAATGTGAGGGATCAAGTTCCTGCGGGTCTGTATGGAGCTGTAGCACTTTCATCAGGTGCGCCAATAAGCTGGTGGGAATGACTGAACGCTTAGCCCATGTGTGATCTGAAAGAGAGAGATATTATGAAAGAGACCGTTT